>NC_080691.1:81308104-81400979 GCF_030445035.2 Dasypus novemcinctus | reverse complement strand
GGCCCTGAGTCTCAGCAGAGTTGCAGCCAACACCTGCTCTCCAGTTCATCGGACTCACCCAGGACAAGTAACAAAAGGATGATGATGGACAACACCTATCCCCAAAAAACAGAGAGTGTCTACAACTGCAAGCAAGACAGTTCCATCCATCTGCCTCCTGGGGTCTAATTCTCCTCTCATTTGGAAGCAAAGTGGGCATCACCATCCCCAAAACCTCAAGACTGAGGAATGAACAAAAAAACATAATGAGGGAATGCAACCTTGGATCAAAGGAGACTGATTATTATTCTAGTGATGGAAGAACTTGTAACGTTGATTTAAAGGCAGTGGTTGGGAAGCGGACTTGGCCCAGTGGTTAGGGCGTCCGTCTACCACATGGGAGGTCCGCGGTTCAAACCCCAGGCCTCCTTGACCCGTGTGGAGCTGGCCCGTGCGCAGTGCTGATGCGCGCAAGGAGTGCCCTGCCACGCAGGGGTGTCCCCCGCATAGGGGAGCCCCACGCACAAGGAGTGCACCCCATAAGGAGAGCCACCAGCGCGAAAGAAAGTGCAGCCTGCCCGGGAATGGCGCCGCCCACACTTCCCGTGCTGCTGACGACAATAGAAGCGGACAAAGAAACAAGACACAGCAAATAGACACAGAGAACAGACAACCAGGGGAGGGGGGGAAATTAAATAAATACATAAATAAATAAACCTTTTTTAAAAAGGCAGTGGTCACCAGAGCTTCTGAGGGGAGGGAGAGGGAAGGATAGGTGTAACATGGGGCATTTTTGGGACATTGGAATTGTCCTACATGATATTGCAGTGATGGATACAGACCATTATACATTTTGTCACAACCTATGAAATTATGTGGTACAGAGTGTTAGCCATCACGTACGCTCTAGACCGTGGCTAGTAGCGTTGCTTCAATAGGTGCTCAGCAGTTGTAGCAAGGGCACCACACTAGTGAAAGGCGCTGTTAATGGGGAAAATGAGGGGGGGAGCATATGGGAATGCCCTATATTTTTGACGTTACATTTATGTAATTAAAAGCTTCTTTAAAAATAAAGAAAAAAAAAGAATTGTTCAGACTCCTATTGTAACAATGGAGGCCAGGCACTGTGTATAAAAATGAGAGAGAGAGAGAGAAAAGAAAAAGTGCAGGGGGCCCTGCTTCCTTCACTCCCACACACTTTCACGCACGCTCCCTCAAAGAAGACCCAGGATGAGCCCCATTGCAGGGTCGAGGGGAGAATCCTGGGGTGCAAGAGTCCTCTCGTTACTACAGAACCCTCCTCTCTGCAAAAGAGATGGGAAACAGGACAGCTAAATGCAATGCATGATCTTGAATCGGATCGTGGATTGGGAAAGGAGGCTATAAGGGATAATAGTGAGACAGTTGTTGAAACTGGTATGTGGACTGTGGATTAGACAGTAGAGGTACGACAGTGTTCACTTCCGGACTGGGATCATTGTGTGATGATTACAGAGAACGTTCTTGACCTTGAGGGATGCAGGCCGAAGTATTTCGATATGAAGGGGGAGTATGTCTACATCTTATTCTTAATGATTGGGAGAGAGAGGGAGACAGAGCCAGAGATATGTCTTAGAAAGATTTCCTAATGCGGCCAATGCTAAAAATGAGTGGGCGAATCTACATACCAATGATATAGGAGTTTGTTGCACTATTCTTGTACCATTCCTGTGGCTTTGAATATTTCTGCAACC
Source organism: Dasypus novemcinctus (assembly GCF_030445035.2). Lineage (NCBI taxonomy): Eukaryota > Metazoa > Chordata > Mammalia > Cingulata > Dasypodidae > Dasypus > Dasypus novemcinctus. The sequence goes on along the minus strand of NC_080691.1, from coordinate 81,399,267 downwards.
TAAAAAATAGTTTAGGAAGTGGGTATAGCTTCCTATACCATGCTTTGCATGTAGGATTGAGCCCAGGACTTCCTAAAAAAAGGTTTTTTTAAAAAGGAAGGGGACAAACCTACAAACCAGCCAACTCCAGGTAGCATTCCCGTTTCTTCTTCTGCCTCCAGACAAAGTCTTTTGCCACAAGCACTCTGCTCCTTCGTTGGAGCCATGACGCTAGAGCTGGCCTCCACAGGAGAAGTTGAATGGAGGAGCCAGAGAGAGGAGTGATTCAGATGAGTTTACTTGACAGTGAATTTGTTGAGTATCTGCTAGGTGTCAGAATTCCCTGTGGCTTCTGCACCCACTCCCCATGGGTTTGGCTCAACTTTTTCCCAGTTCATGGATGGAGTCAACCTTTGGTTTGGGCGTCCTTGTTCACAGGCTCTGGGTGCCTTACTTAGGGCATCTGGCTCCGTGGGGGAGCTGCAAGGGGGCTCACCTGTGAGCTCAAATTCCATGAAATGAGCAGACCAGTCAGAGAACTTTCACCTGGGGGTGAGGGGTGGGGCACAAGCTAGACCATAAATCCCTTTTTGTCATGCATCCTGCTTTTGAGTATACTTACTTTTTCATGTCCTCACCCCACTGAGGGCAAGATTGATTGTTGAATTTATGGATAAACCCTCAGTGCCTAATAAAATAAAAGCTTGTTGAGGAAATGAATGTTTGAAATGTTTTTAAGAAATAACAGCAGTTACGTTATTGGAAAACTTACCACTTCCAAACCTCACTTCTACTGCCATGCCATGTTATAGTGAAAAAGGAAAAGTCATGCTGATCTGACTTTTATTTTTCAAAATTTTGATATTTTATTCGTCGTGGATTTTTGGCGTTAATGTTGGTATCTTAAAATATTGCATGTAAATATATTAGTTTTCTTTTTTACTGAGTTTTTTTCCTTTTTTTTTTTTTTTTTTGGTGCCCGCTTACTTTTTTTTTTTAGTGCCTGAGGCGAGTGGCTCACTCGTCTCACCCTAGTCTCAGCCCTGATTATTTCCAACACACATGCCATCGTGTCATTAATTCCTCATCATGATGTTCTGGGAAGATACTACTAGTATCTCCTCTTCACAGTTGAGGAAATGGAGGTCTGAGAGGTCAACTGTGCCCAAGGTCCCACAACTAGGGGGAGGAAAATCTGTATTTGAACCCAGGTTTGTTTTTGTTTGTTTGGCTCCAACCCTGTCCAGTAAAGCACTACAATAAACTAAGTTATGAGTTGGGTTTTGAGTCAGGCAATGGAAATACTCAGGTCTGAGCCCCATCTCTGCCCCCATGCTCTCCAAGCCCTCCATTTCTGTGGACTTCAGGTTACCCATCTGGACCTGGATTTAAATATTCTGAAGGTCCCCCGTTTCCCCCCAACACAATCTGTCAGCTTTCTCTCCCCTGACCCAGCAATAGCACAAGCTGGAGGATGAATGAGAAGCAGGTACCAGCCAGGACACGTGAGTGGCCTGGGAGTTCGAAGATCCAGGAGGGGGGTTGGCCTGGTTGGGGGGGGCCCTGGGAACCACAACGAGCGACTCCACTCCCTCCAGAAAGCCCCTAACCCTATTTTGGGCAGATGCCAGACTTTTATTCTGAAGCCGAGGCCACAACCTATGAGGTAATCTTTGGAGCTACATTCCGAGGTGGAGTCCCATTGGCTTGTTGATGAAGCCCCGCCCAGGGGTTCCCAGCGCCCCGCCTTCCCCGGAGCCCATAAAGGCGCATGTGCGGGTCTCGGCAGCCACCAGACACCTGCCTCTGCCAACAGGACTGGAAGCAGGTGAGGCACACAGGGGACGGGCCGCAGCCGCAGAGGGGAGGGGTGGTCGGAGGGACCCGGGATCCGGGGGATGGGGCTGATTTGCAAGGCAGCGCGTGGGCCTCTCCCGCAGAGCGACAGAGACGGCGAAGTTTGGCTGTGTGGAAAGCGGTGACTCCAGTCGGGCTGATGACTGGGAGGTGAGTTCTGGGGCCATGCCACAGAGAGGGGAACAGGTATGAGCTGGAGTTGTGTCTTCTCCGTGTCTCCCGCCCCCACCCCCCTTGCCATTCTGAAGCGCCTCGGGGAGAGAATCGGGGGAGGGGGTGGGGCGGGGGGCTTGCCCCCAGAATCAGAGAGGCAGAGAACGGGGGTGGGGGTGGGGAGGAAGCGGGGGAAAGGCAAGCAAGTTTCCTTCAGCTTCAGTCCCGACGCTGCGGACAGTTGCCCGCGGACCACGGGAAACAAATCGCTAGTTATTTCAGCACCGAGCCCCAGGACAGCGCCTCGTGGGGACCGGGAAGGCATCGGCGGTCCGTTTCAGCACCCGAACCGGGACAGCTCCTGCCGGCTTCATTTCAGCACCACGGCTCGGGACAGCTCCCCGGTCTGCGAAGAGTCAAATCCTGGATGCTGGGGGAGAGGGATGGGGGTCCCTTGACGCGTCATTTGATGGGGCTTTTGGAGAATTATTTTCCAGATAAGCAGATGAGATGAAACTGCACACATAAATGAGTCTGAAATACCTGTAAGTCTGTAATTCCCAGCAGGTAAGCTGTCCAGTTCCTGCTCCTCTGTGTGCACTGTGCCAAGCATTGTACAGACATCATAGCATGCCACCTTGAACCTTACAACGTGCATGTTATCACGACCGGGCGACAGCTGGGGAAACTGAGGCCCAGGGAGGGACGGGGAAATCACCTAGCCCGAGGGTGAAGCTTCAGCTCAATCTCGCATCGGGTCACCTCCAAACCCCATGTCCTGACATTCCTGGGTGGGGGATGGGTTCTTGGAGACCCACTCGTCTCAGGTGAGGCGAAGGGCTGGGCCGGGAATCTCTGATTCGGGGCACAGAGTGGCGATGGACACCGAAGCTGCCGTGGTCTAGTGCTATGTGGAAGACTAGTGATTTTGTTGTTCTGATGTACTATGACAACAAATCACAGCCGGCCTCACAGCGTGGACCCCTGTCGACCTCCTCCCGAGATGGCTGGGTGGCAACAACACGTGGAGGAATCGCTTCCACCCAGGGGGCAGGCGGGCTCTAGCCCCTGGACGGGGTCAAGGGCAGGGGAGGAAATAAGACAGGGGCATTGGCCCTGTGGACTTACAGCCATGCACTAAGTGTGATGTTGGCCGAATCACGTATCCCTTGTAGGTCCCCACGGCAGCCCTGGAGATACAAAGAAGCCGACTCCAAAGCCAGGGCCCTTCACCATCTTGCTACTTTCCTGGGGAGCCAGTGAGAGAATGGAGCCCGAGGCCCTACCCTAGATAAGGGTTCAATGAAAGTTCCAGAAATTAGTTTTCTCCTCCACCCATCAGCTCCATGGACCAATCACAGGTCAAGTGTATACTTGTGTCTGGCTGGTGGGTGAGCTGTGGCCTAACTGAAGCTCACCCCCAACTTTCTGCAATAAACCTTATTTCATTAAAGGAGACTTTATTGCCTCATCTCCTTCATGCCCACCCCTCACTATCAAGTCCATATATACATTCTCATAGACCTTGGGTGTTTCTCTCTGGCACTTAGGCCAATTTTATTATGATGACGATGATTATTAATCTCTCCATGTCTGTCTCCCTGTTGTGCTGAGCTCCATGAGGGCACTGTTTGAGATCCGTGTTTTCACTGCTATGTTCCCAGTGCCCAGTTCAGGGCCTGGCACACAGGAGGCCCTCAATAGATGTTTGTTGAATCAATAAAGGCATCAAAAAATAAACCAATACAAAAATCATGTGCGTGAGTTGATGGTTTCAGCACACACATGAAGTCTCCTTTTCTCCTTGGTCTCCCTCTTAGATGCGCCCTAGGGTGGTGGTTGTTGCAGGTGTTTACTGGGGACTGTAATTAGATTTGTGGATACTCCGTGGCCAACCAGCCAACCAGTAGCCCCAGGAGAACCCCAAGCTAGTTTAATTAGCAATTACAAGGCATTGATTCCTCATTAGCTCTGGCCATCCTGGTCTCCCTCCTCAGCTCCAGATAAATGAACTCTTTCTCTCTCCTGGGAGGACTGCTTCAGTGGACCCGTTAACAGGCAGACACCAAAATGCCAGAGGATCTTCATGAGCGGGGCGGGGAGAAGGGGGTTCAGCATCTACGTTAAGGCTAATTGTGGAAGATGTTCTCGTCTATTTAGAATCGCCCTCTGGGGATGGGAGAACTTTCAGAAAGAAAAAGACAGCAAGATACTAACTTCTGGGAACCCCAATTTGTAAGAGGAGGTTCTGCCCTGGAATTTCCACAAATGTCTCTCCCCGGTTGTCCCACAAGCAACCCAATTCGACAGTGTCAAGCTGGACATCCAGTCCACCCAACCCCCCCAGCCTGCCCCTCCCTCCCCGACCCCCTCAACACGGCAGCCCCTCCGCATCCCAGAGACCCTCCACTCCGAAGCCACCCTATAGTCCCTGAGGCAAGTTGTTCTCAAATCCATTGCCGCCACCACTACCAGCCAGCATTTGCTCAGTCCTCGCATCCCCCCGCCACAAACAGCGAGTTCCTGCTCCACATGCAGACAGCTTGTTCTACAAAACAAACCCAAACAAGCCCCTCCCTTGTCTTCACCCCTCCCAAGGCTCACCACTTCTTGGAGGATAAAATTCAAATTTGTTCACACAACCTACAGGGTCTGACCCCTCCCTGCTGAGGGTAATTTCCTATCATTTCCCACCAGCTACACTCACCCAGCCAGGTCCACCTATTGCTTTGATTTTCCAACATCAGTGTGAGGATGGCTCCCCCAGAGAAGCTGGTGGAGAATGCAGATTCCCAGGGCCCTCCCCATTTCACTAGGTTGGGGTGGGCAGGCCCAGAAATCTGCATTTTGATAAACCTTTCCCCACTGATGCTTATTCAAGGGATCCTTCTTCTGATTAAAAATAAACCACCTGGGAAGCGGACTTGGCCCAATGGATAGGGCGTCTTCCTACCACATGGAAGGTCTGCGGTTCAAACCCTGGGCCTCCTGACCTGTGTGGAGCTGGCCCATGCGCAGTGCTGATGCGCGCAAGGAGTGCCCTGCCACGCAGGGGTGTCCCCCACGTAGTGGAGCCTCACGCACAAGGAGTGCACCCCATAAGGAGAGCCGCCCAGTGCCAAAGAAAGTGCAGCCTGCCCAGGAATGGTGCCACCCACACGGAGAGCTGACACAAGATGACGCAACAAGGGAAATGGACTTGGCCCAGTGGTTAGGGCGTCCGTCTACCACATGGGAGGTCCGCGGTTCAAGCCCCGGGCCTCCTTGACCCGTGTGGAGCTGGCCCATGCGCAGTGCTGATGCCCGCAAGGAGTGCCGTGCTACACAGGGGTGTCCCCCGCGTAGGGGAGCCCCACGCGCAAGGAGTGCTCTCATAAGGAGAGCCGCCCAGCGCGAAGGAGGGAGCAGCCTGCCGAGGAATGGCGCCGCCCACACTTCCCGTGCCGCTGACGACAACAGAAGCGGACAAAGAAACAAGACGCAGCAAAAAGACACAGAAAACAGACAACCGGGGGAGGGGAGGGGAATTAAATAAATAAAAATAAATCTTTAAAAAAAAAAAAAAAGATGACGCAACAAAAAGAAACACAGATTCCCAGTGCTGCTGATAAGGATAGAATCAGTCACAGAAGAACACACAGTGAATGCACATAAAGAGCAGACAACGGGGGGGGGGGGGGGGGGGGGCAGGGAAGAGAAATAAATTAAAAAATAAATCTTTTTAAAAAATAAAAATAAATAAACCACCAACATTTTTTTATTTCTCCCAAAGGTCCCTGTGCAGGGGCCTCAGCTCATCCTACCAGCTTCAACTTTGCCCCAGCCAGACCCAGTGCAGAGCTGGTACCCAATAAATATTCATTTGATACTTAAATGCTTATGTCCCTGTCACTTTCATCAGACAAGGAAGCATGGAGACCTCATGCACCTGCAACGATGAAACGCCCACAGAGGGGTCTGGGGGCACATCGACCAGGTCACCACCCCTTCCCGGCCACCTCCAAGGGTCCAGCTTGGGGCTGCTCAGGGGCTGCAGACACTAAAAAGGTGAAGAAGTCACATCCTTACCCTACTATGTTTTGCAGCTCTGGCTAGTTAACTGGATAGAGGAACTAATTATACCTTATTTCCTGATGATGTCTTGTTGGGAAAAATGAGACATGTCTCCTCCTATCCCAAGGGAATGAACAGGCTTTTCTTTTCAAAGCCTGAACTCACTGGGGCAATATAGCTGGACTGAACTTGCAGATCCTCAAAGTTTTCGCCTTGACCCAGATGACTCCAAGGGGAAACCCATAAAACCAAGAGCATGTCTCCCAGAACACCAGCCTGTTGTGGTGCCTTTCTGGTTTCAAGTTTGTGAAAAGAGGGTAAAGATGGAGGAGAATAAGGAGGAAGAGACAACAGAGGGGGAAAGTCTACAATTTAAGTATGTGGCTGACGTTTCATTAGTCCATTTGTAAAGACAATAAGCCAGAGCATACTACCAGATTTTCTGATCTGAATCATCTGTGCACGGGATGTTTTAAACTGAATGCACCAGGTGTGTTCTCATAGGTAAGAAGGCGCTATCTTCTTAACCTTCTAGATCACGAGTATCTGACACAGTCCTCTCCTGAAATCCAACTCTAGAAACTTCTCTCCTTGCCCCCACCAAATGCACTGGACATCCAGAACTAAGGGCACAACCTATTAAGCTATCTTATAGTTGATCAGTGTCCAATTATCTTAATTTGAAATTCCATGAAAGCAGAGTCTTGAGCCAAGGACCCAGGTGTGTGTGATTTATTTGGGAGGTGATCCCAGAAAGCAGGAGTGATGGAGAGACAGAAGATTGGGGCCAGGGACAAAGGAAAGAAAAATATGCAGGAACATAGTCCAGTTGCTCCAATAGAGACTCAAAATAACAGTGGCTTAAACAAGATGGAAGTTTACTTTGACACAGCAATTCCATGCCTAGATTTACGTACAAGAGAAATGAACTCCCACGTATACAAAAAGATTTTTACTAGAGTACTTATAATGACTTTAGTCATAATTGCTAAAAAACTAACCAGGAATGGATAAACGGGGGGTGGGGGTGGGAAGAAGGCAGGGACTAGTGATACACACAACATGGATGAATCTTAAAAAGAAAAAACATAGTGAGCAAAAGAAACTGGATACAAAGATTACATAGGAAGTGGATGTGGTTCAAGCGGTTGGGTGCCCGCCTACCACAAGAGAGGTTCCAGGTTCAGTTCCTGGTGCCTCCTAGAGAAGACGAGCAAGACAGCAAGCTGGCATGGTGAACTGACTCAACGAGATGATGATGCATTGAGGAAACACAAAGAGAGACACAACAAGCAAGGAGAGGAGGTGGCTCAGGTGGGGGGTCCTGGGTTCAGTTCCGTTGCCTCCTAGAGAGAAGACAAGCAGACAGTGAGTGCAAAACAAAGGGGGGAGGAGAAATTTTTAAAGAGGGTACATACTATGATTGCATCTACATGACATTCAAGATCAGACAAAACTAATCTAAGGTAATAGAAGTCAGAACCCTAGGTGATCTGGAATGGGTAGGAATCAACTGGATGGGGGCCTGTCCAGGGTGCTGAAAAGTTATCTACCTTGGTTAACGTGGTGGTTCTATGGGGTATACTGTTACCAAAACTCATGGACTTGGGCGGGGCTGAAAGTGTCGCTCCCTGGTGGGGGCTGTTCATGGCAGTTCCGGGGTCTCCAGCATTTTTGCTGGCTGTAATTCTGAATCGGTGTGAAGTGGAGGCAGTGGTGCTTGAGATTCTTGCTGGTGTGAGATGACTGACTATGAACCGGTGGTGGTTGGAGCAGGTGGTGTTGGGAAAAGCGCACTGGCAATTCAGCTAATCCAGGGCCACTTTGTAGTAATTATGACCCCACCATAGAGGATTCTTACTGAGAACAGGTGGTTGTAGATGGTGAAACTTGTCTGTTGGACCTACTGGATCCAGCTGGTCCATAGGAGTACAGCGCCATGGAGGAACCATTCATAAGGACAGGCGAAGCCTTCTTTTGTGTGTTTGCCACAATAATACACTTGCAGACATTAACCTCTACAGGGGCAGATTAAGCAAATTAAAGATTCAGATGATGTACCTATGGTGCTGAGAGGAAACAAGTGTGATTTGCCAACGAGGACAGTTGACATAAAACAAGCCCATGAACTGGCCAAGAGTTATAGGATTCCATTCATCGAAACCTCAGCCAAGACCATACAGGGTGTAGAAGATGCCTCTTACATGCTGGTAAGAGAAACACGTCAGTACCGAAGGAGAAAACTCAACCGCAGGGATGATGGGACTCAAGGTTGAATGGGGTTGCCGTGTGCGGTGATGTAACAGGATACACATAAAGTTCTATCATTAGAAAAGAGCTGCTTTCAAGCTGCACTGATGTCTGACCCTGACTTTCCTGGAGAATTATTCCTGATGCTATCTTCAGTCTCACAGAGAAGCTCCTGCTACTTCCCCAACTCTCAGTGGATTAGCACAATATTCTCTGTTTGAGAAGTTCTCAGAATAACTACCACCTCGCTTGGTTTTCTGACCAGAGAAATGCACCTCTTGCTACACTCCAGTATTTTTCTGCCCTGGGTGTTCCTCTTTCTCCCACCCCAGGTTTTTCATCTGAAAAGCAATTCATGCTCTGAAACAGAGAACCAAACCGTAGACCTGAAATTCTGTTGAAAACAGTGTCTTGAGCTCTAAAGTAGCAACTGCTGGGGACTTTTTTTTTTCCTTCTTACTGATGAACTTTGGAGCTATATAGGTTTTTGGGGAAATGTCATAAAATAGGTTTGGTTTGGTTTTTTAGGAGGTCCCAGGAATTGAACCCAGGACCTCATACATGGGAAGCAGGCGCTCAACCACTGAACTACATCTGCTCCCCAATGACAGTTGGTTTTATCGTTTGTTTGTTTGTTTTGTTTTTAGGAGGCACTGGGAATAGAACCCGGGACCTCGCACATGGGAAACAGGCGCTCAACCACATGAGCTACATCTGCCCCCCCATAAATTAGTTTCGCAGAGATCACTGGTGTTTGGTTTGTTTCAATGCATCAGCTATGTTCCCTAAACTGGCATCTGCTCTGGATTCATAAACACAAAAGTGAATACTGGCGGGTTTTTTCTTCTTCTTTATTTTCTTTTAAATGTCACATTCAAAAAATATGAGGTCCCCATATACCCCCAACCCCCCTACTGACTTTGGAGTCTATCCTAGTCTTCTCAACTTTCTTGTAATTAAACCCAACTTGCCCAGTGAAGTGCCTTTTTCCCAGGAACTTCCTTGACAATCGACTCCCTTTATGATACTTGAGGGGAGTCGATGTCTCAAAAACCCTTAGGAAAATGAATGTCTGCGACAGATGTATGGTCAGTCTGTCCTTTAAGGGAAAGATCCTTCTGCATGGCAGCAGATGCCCTGTCTTCTCTGTGTGACGCTCACCTTCCAGGAGCCTGTCTCTGGGGTTCTCCAAAGAGGAAGTTGAACCTGGAAGCAACTATGAATTATTTCACTTACATTTTACCTACTCTCCACAGTTTTTGTGGATTACTGCCTTTAAAATGTGTGTTGTCTGTTTCTTCTAGCTTACTGATAAACTTATGTTCAATGAAACAACTCATCGACTTGCACACCTAAGATCTATGCACTTTACAGTGTGAAAAATACAACTTAATTTTTAAGTTAAAAAATTGAAATGCGTTTCTTTTCTGCCACTGTACAGTCTGAGTGTAGATGGTTTGGGACTGGTTTACTGTACCCCGATGGTAATCCACTCTCCTTCTATATCACTGTGTTGGTATCCATGGTGCATCAGAATTACTAATGATGGGAAGTGGACGTGGCTCAACTACTAGAGCATCTGCCTACCACATGGGAGGCCCATGGTTCAAACCCCGGGCCTCCTGGCCCGTGTGCAGCTGGCCCATGCGCAGTGCTGATGCGCGCAAAGAGTGCCCTGCCACGCAGGGGTGTCCCCCGTGTAGGAGACCCCCACGCGCAAGGAGTGCACATTGCCAAGGAGAGCCACACAGCACGAAAAAAGCGCAGCCCACCCAGGGTGGCGCCACACACACAGAGAGCTGGTGCAGCAAGATGATGCAACAAAACACGACACAGATTCCGGGTGCTGCTGACAAGAATATAGACGAACACAAAAGAACACACAGCGAATGCACAGAGAGAGCAGACAACTGGGGGGAGGAAGGGGAGAGAAATTTTAAAAAATCAATCTTAAAAAAAAAAAAAGAATTACCAACGCGTTCTAAAACGCCACACTGTAGATTGGAACATAGCCTGTGCTTTGGGAGGCCCTGATGAACTTATCTAAAAATGGGGCGTTCTGGTTCTGTGAGAGAGAAGGGGGAACTAGCCATCTCTGTTAGAAATATCGCAAACAGTTGGAAACATATAGTTGACATTTGCCAAACCAGTTTCCACGAGACCTCCTGTAACTCTGTCTTACAGATTTGATATTCCAAATTCGAGTTATAAGGCCCTGAAGAAGGAGGAAAGCACACGTAGAAGCAATAAGGCAGAGCTGGCGGGCACAGGTCCTTATCAGAGGCACCCAGGTTGTGGCAGCTGCTTCAAGATCCTGGAGAGACAGACCAGGACAGAAAAAAAAGTGACCAGAGGATGCAGCCCAGGATGGAGGCAACAAGAGCTCAATGTGGGAAGAGGATGTGGCTCAAGTGATAGGGCTTCCACCTTCCATATGGGAGGACCCGGGTTCCATCCCTGGGGCCTCCTGGGGGAAAAAGAAGGGGAAGCGTGCCCGCGTGGCGAGCCAGTGCCTGAATGGTCACCTGAGTGCCCGCGCAAGTGCCCGCGTGGTGAGCCAGTGTCCGCCCAAGCGAGTCACGCAGCAAGGTGATGACGCTACAAAAGAGAGACAAAGGGGAGAGTCAAGGTGAAGCGCAGCAGAGAAACCAGGAACTGAGGTGGAGCAGCTGACAGAAAATCTCTCTCCACATCAGAAGTCCCCAGGATCGAATCCCGATGAATCCCAGAGGGGAGAAAATGAGAAGAGAAGACAAAGAGAAACAGATACAAAAGATCACACAGCGAATGGACACAGACAGCAAAAACAGCAGGGCGGGGGGAGGTGGAGGGGGGAAATACATAAATCTGTTTTAAAAAGCTGAATGTGTGGTGCAGGTGTAGCTCAGTGGCTGAGCACCTGCTTCCCATGTACAAGGTCCTGGGTTCAATCCCAGGTACCTCCTAAACAAACACACAAAAAACTAAATTAGTTGTATTTGTGGGAAGAAGAGGAGTTTGAAATGACAACTTATCTCCGTAGGTATCATTATAGGAAGGAAATTTCCAGAGATTCATAGTGACCGTAAGAGACCCCGTCCTTGAGCAGCTACATGGGTTGGAAGTGAAAATTAGGCAGCCTTGGTGACTGCGTCTTGGCATTATGAAAAGTCTGTGGGCTCTCGCGACTGTCAGAGACTTACCTGCTGATGTCCTGAGCCCCAGGCAAAGTGGGCACCAAAAGTATTTTCTAGTTCTGTGGTGGGATTAGAGACCTTTACGTGGGACAGAGAAGCAGGAGGCGAAGCATGTGGGGAAGGGAAGGACAAGTTGCTTCCTCGCTCCATCCTCAGTTTCCTCATCTGTAAAATGGCCATTGTGGTCCCTCCCTTCAAACTCTGAGAAAGCCCGAGGAGAGGGTGGATGGAAACGCACGCATCATGCCTTGCAACATGGTAGGTGTGCGATACTGGATGACGAGGATGGCGACAACCACGACAACAAGCAGAGAGACAACGCGGGAAGAAAAGCAGAAAAGGGAGAAAAGGATGGATTGATAAATTCTTTGAAAGAAAGATGGAAAGAAGGAAGGAAGGAAGGAAGGAAGGAAGGAAGGAAGGAAGGAAGGAAGGAAGGAAGGAAGGAAGGAAGGAAGGAAGGAAGGAAGGAAGGAAGGTCTATCAATCTGGATAGTCTAGGATATGCTTCAGTAATAACAACAAAAAACATATATCATGGCTTAAAATCTTAAGCTTCCTTTGTGATCTTCCTACACGTCCATCATGCATTAGCAGGAGGACAGCTAATTTTTGTCACTCAGAGACCCAAGCTGATGAGTCACCGTTATGCTGACTATTGCTGGTCTCCCTGCCAGAGAGAACTCGAGAGGGTCTCCTACTGGCGATTAAAACCTCGATCCAGAAGTACCATGTGTTGTTTCTCTCACAGCTCATCGCCCAGAGCTAGGCACATGCCACCCAACCACATGGCGGTGGGACGTGTGACCCTGCCACGTGCCCACAAAGGGAGGAAATATTGGTGACAAGTGGTGAAGGTCGCCTCAAAAATGCTTATCGTGGGACGTGGCTGTGGCTCACGAGTTGGGCTCCCGTCTACCCTATGGGAGGTGCAGGGTTCGCTTCCCAGGGCCTCCTGGTGAGGGCAAGCTGGCCTGTGCAACGATCTGGCCCGAGGGGAGTGCTGGCCCATGCAGGAGTGCTGGCCCAAGCGGAGAACTGGCGCAGGAAGATGAAACAAAAAGAGACACAGAGGAGAGACAGTAAGAGACGCAGCAGACCAGGGAGCTGAGTGGTAGAAGAGATTGAGCGCCTCTCTCCCATTCCGGAAAGTCCCAGGATCGGTTCCCGGTGCCGCCTAAAGAGAAGACAAGCAGCCACAGAAGAACGCACGGCAAATGGACACAGAGAGTAGACAATGTGGGGAGGGAGGAATAAATAAATAAGTCTTTTTAAAAAATGCTTATCGTGTTCCTGCATAATACCCTGTAAGGCCAGTGTCATTTTCCATATCTTATGGATGTGTACATGGAGATTCCTCTTTCCTACAGAGCTCCCGCCGGGCAGACTGGCTCCAAATCACGTCGATGACACATAGATGGACAGCTATAAATGACCACCCTGCAGCACCCCTCCTGGGCTAGCCATGCCACGGAAAAGAGGAATTGCCACCTTGTGGTGCCAGAATTGTCCCACCTATGAACCTTCAGAACTGCACAGCTCAAGTCCAACCAAGCCCCTGCCCACCCGCTGGGACGCGGGATGCCAATTCCAATCCTCACATGCTCGGGGTCCAATAACTTTGTTAAACCGAAAACGTTTCGTTAAGCATTGAGAGCTGGGGAGACGGCGTTTGCAGCGTGAGTCTACCTGCGAATGTTTACTGAATGCTTGGTCTAGGCGAGACATTGGTTTTTTAATTTTCTTTGGTTTTCTCTGTTTTAATTGTCAGAAAATACTCATGCCTATAATGGACCCTTTTAATCGTTTTGAAGTAACGACTCAGGGGCACTCATTACATTCACAATGTTATGCAGCTGTCACCTCTTCCTAGTTCCAGAACTTTCTCATCCCTCCAAAAGGAAACCCTGTACCTCTCTGCAGTCGCCCCCCAGTCCTCCAGCCCTGGACCCCACGGGTCTGTTTTCTGTCTCTACGGATTTGTTTGTTCTGGATATTTCATGTCACTTAGTACCATGCCTTTACGTTTCGACCACGTTGGAGCGTAGCTCGACCTTCTTCCTCCTCCCGAAAGGCTAATATTCCGTCATACGCATGGGCCACATTTTGTTTCTTTAACAGCATTAGGGACTATTCTTTTCCCCCATATGACCAAAAAAAGGAAACTGAGGCCCAGAGAGGTAGAGTGAGTTGCCCAAGACCACACAGCGGGTTGGGAGCAGAGCCAGGATTTGAATGCAGGCAGAATCGGTGCCTCTTACCGCTGCCCTACACTCTTCCTCCAGCTCTCAGAGCCGGTGTATCGGCGACATTGTTTCCCTCTGTGCCACAGCGAGCTCTCTGCAGCCGGGACTGGAACTCGGACAAGTCCCGGCTTCCGAAACCCTGTGGGTCCTCTCCCTTGCCCGCTTGGCCCCCAGGTACGTTTTGGTGACTGTCGCTTTGGGAGGGGGGTGGGTGAGGTAGGAGAAGAGAACTCAGAGGCTGCAGCGCCACAGACGGGGCCCTAATGGACGGGGGTCTGCCGGGGAGCGCTGATTATACCCTGTCCCTTAATGGGTCCTTCAGGAGAGAGTGGCTTGGGTTTCCATGACGACAGGCAGGCTGCAGCAGAAGGAGCCTGTGCGGTTGCTCTCCGACCCACGTCAGGCTCTAGAATCTGTCCTCTTCTGTCCCCGCCATTCCCGGAGCACCGCCACCCTCTGACTTGCTCTCCCTCTGCAGCCCCCTGGGATGGAAGTTGCCTGAGCCTGCCCACCTCCCCTGCCAGGAAGAGATGGCCAGGCAGATACAGGGCATGGGCAAGGCGAGGCAGGGGGCACAGGGCACGGAGGGGGCCCCCCCAGGAGCCTCCACCCCGAATTCTCCCAGGCACATGGCCAGCCGAGAAAGGGAGTGGAGAAAACTTCCCATCATGGAGGAGATGGGAGTTTTGGACAGGCTGGCCTGGGTTAGTTCGCTTTTTAAAAAAATAATGACATTATTTTTAGAGTATTTTTAGGTGTACAGAGAAATTGAGCAGAAAGTACAGAGAGTCCCCGTAGACTTCCTCTCCTACCCCTTCTCTCCCCAATTTCCTCTGCTATTAACATCTTGCATTCGTGTGGTACGTTTGTGGCAGTGTACAATGTTGATACTGTATCACGAGGATTCACTTTTTTTTTTAGGAGGTACTGGAGATTGAACACAGGACCTCATGCGTGGGACGCAGGCGCTCAACCATGGAGCTCCATCAGCTCCCCCAATGAGAGGTGGTTTTTTGGTTGTGTGTTTGCTTGTTTTGTTTTTAGGAGGTACCAGGGACTGAACGCAGGGCCTCGTGCTTGGGAAGCAGGCGCTCAACCACTTGAGCTACATCCACTTTCCAATAAAAGTTCTTATCACCACTAACTTTCTCGATTTTGAACATTGTGCTGGAGTTCTATAGAATGTCCATCTGTCTTAAGAAATGCTGGCTGACGTTTATACAGATTTGCCCCATCCCTGCACTACATACAGAAATGACTCAAAACAGACCATCGGCCTGAACGTAAAAGCCAAAACTGTAACACTTCTAAAGGAAAGCAGAGGAGAAAGTCTTCTGTCGCAAATATTTCTCATAACGCCAATAGCCCTATCCGTTGGGATAATGGATAAAGTGGATTTCATCGATACAAAGAACTTCTGCCCTTAGAAAACCACAGCCTGGGAGAAAATAGTTGCAAATCTCATTATCTGCTAAAGGACTTGTACGCAGAATATATAAAGACCTCTCAGGACTCAACAGTAAGAAAGCAAATAAGTAACACGTTTTTTAATGGGCAAAACAACTGAACATGCATGTCACCAAAGAAATACATGCGGCATTTTCAGGACTTGGAGTTGTCCTGAATGATACTGCAGGAGCAGAGGCTGGACATGATATATCCTGCCACAACGCACCGAATGGACTGGGGGAGAGTGTGAGCTACAATGTCAACTATGATCCATGCGGCGCAGCAGGGCTCCAAGATGTGTTCACCAAATGCAATGGATGTGTCACAACGATGAAAGAGGGTGTTGATGTGGGAGGAGTGGGGGGTGGGGGGTGTATGGGAACCTCTTATACTTTTTAATGTAACTTTTTCTGGTGATCTACGTATCTTTAAAAAAAAAGACATAAAAACTGCAAAAAAAAAAAAAAGAAATATATGGGGGAGCGAATGTGGCTCAAGCAGCTGAGTGCCTGCTTCCTACACAGGAGGTCCCAAGGTTCAGATCCTGGCGCCTCCTGAAAACAAAAACAAACAACAAGCAAACAAATGGAAAAACTAACACAGGGGAGCTGAAGTGGATCAGCAGTTGAGCACCGGCTTCCCACATATGAATTCTTGGGTTCATTCCCCAGCTCTGACGAAAGGAAAGAAGGAAGGGAGGGAGGGAGGGAGAAAGAGAGAGAGAGGGAAGGAAGGGAGGGAGGGAGAAAGGAAGGAAGGAAGGAAGGAAGGAAGGAAGGAAGGAAGGAAGGAAGGAAGGAAGGAAGGAAGGAAGGAAGGAAGGAAGGAAGGAAGGAAGGAAGGGATTCATGGATGGAAAAGAAGCGAAACGAAAAGATGCTCAGCATTGCGAACCAGCAGGGAAAGGAAAATCAATACCACGAGGAAATGCATCCACAACTATTGAACTGTCTAAAAGTTCCAAAAGGCTGACCATCTCAAGAGTTGGAGAGGACATGAGGAAACTGGAACACTTGTCAAGAGCCAGGGGGGAATATCAAATGGTACAACCACTTTGGAAAACAGCTTGGGAATTTCTTCAATGGTGAAACGCACACTTACCAGGTGAACCTGCCAGTTCACTCCCAGGTATTTACCCAAGAGAAGGGAAAGCAAAGGTCCCCTGAAAGACTTGTGTGAGGATGTTCAGATCAGCTTCAGGTGTCACAGAAGACCTGGAAACAGGTCACATTTCTCAACAGAATAGGTAAACTGTGGTGCCTCCATGCCACGGAAGACAACTTCATGAAAAGGAATGAAGTACCAGGAGATGCAACCATCTGGGTGAATCCCATAATAATTATTCTGCATGAAAGAAGCCAGACCAATAACAACAACAAAAAAGAGAACAGACTGTACGATTTCCATTATGTAAAATTCTAGAAAATGTGAACTAATCCATGGAAAGAGAAAGAGGTAGAGTGGTTGCCTGGGGGCAGAGGGAGACTCACGCACTGGGCGGGAAGCAGCGGCGACCCGTGGGCAGGAGGCAACTTTGGGAGACGGGGGCTTCGTTCATTATTTAGATGGTGTTGAAGGCTTCACGGGTGTACACATATGCCAGACTTATTAAACATGCACTTTAAAGACGTGTAGTTTACTGAATGTTGATTGTACCTCAATCAAGGTGTTTTTTTTAAATCACAGCCATGAAAATATTTCTCTCTTGCTTATTGTCATAAGAAAGCAGATATGCCTGCTGCCCAATAGCATTTTTGTTACAGCTTAAAGGAGGGTCACCTCTTAAGCTCTCCAAAAAGAAAGCAAGCTGTCATTGGATGCCACCACAGCCAAACATCCCTACCTGGCCAAGCAGTGATGCGAATGTCTCCATGCAGCTCCAGCATGGCAGACACACTCTTTCTCGCCCCAAACTTCAGGTTTGGGATGTGCTCACATTTCAGAATTTTGAAATAAAAAAAGATACTTCGGGAAGCGGACTTGGCTCAACTGATAGAGCATCCACCTACCACATGGGAGGTCCGCGGTTCCAACCCGGGGCCTCCTTGCCCCGTGTGGAGCTGGCCCACGCGCAGTGCTGATGCACACAAGGAGTGCCCTGCCACGCAGGGGTGTGCCCCGCGTAGGGGAGCCCCACGCGCAAGGAGTCCAGCCTGCCCAGGAGTGGCACCGCACACATGGAGCTGACACAGCAAGATGACACAACAAAAAGAGACACAGATTCCCAGGCCACTGACAAGAATAGAAGCGGATACAGAAGAACTCACGGTGAATGGACACAGAGCAGACAACTGGGGCAGGGGGAAGGGAAGAGAAATAATTTTTTTTTTAAATCTTAAAAAAAAAAGATACTTCACCACAGGTGACTGAGAAAGTCGTTGATAATATCTCTTTATGACTGAGTGATGTCTCATCTTAAGGGAAAAATTAAGAGGAATTTATTAAAGTACACTTTTTAAAATCAATTTTATTGATACAAACTCATA
The DNA here is from genome assembly GCF_030445035.2 of Dasypus novemcinctus. Lineage (NCBI taxonomy): Eukaryota > Metazoa > Chordata > Mammalia > Cingulata > Dasypodidae > Dasypus > Dasypus novemcinctus. Next base: position 81,381,618 of record NC_080691.1, on the reverse strand, counting down.
AAATGTACAGTCCACCCAAAATGTACAATCAATAATATTTGGTAAAATTACTGAGTTGTGCATTCATCACTTAAAATATGCTTTTTATATTGCCTTTTTTTTAAAAAAAAAAGGTGGTTAAATAGACATAACATAATCATTTTAACTATTTTTAAGTAAAAATTCCATAACATGAAGTATGTTGACAATATCGTGTAACTTTTATCACATTCTATTTCCATCATCCCCAACAGAAATTCATTCCGATTAAGCAGTAATTCCCCGTTCTCCCCCTTCCACCACTGCCGGTAATCACTATTCTGCTTCTGATTTCTGTCTCTATGAATTTGCTTATTCTAAGTATTTCATCTAGGAGAAGTCATACTGTATTTGTCCTTTTGTGTCTGGCTTTGTTTCACTAAACATAATGTCTTCAAGGTTCATCCACATTGTGTTAACAGCATGCACCAGCACAGCGTTTTGAGATACACTCTTTTTTTTTCCTTTTATGAGGCACCAGGAATTGAACCCAGGACCTCCTACATGGGAAGCAGGTGCTCAACCACTGAGCTATGTCTGCTCCCTTGAAATGTACTTTTTTTTTTTTTAACTATTTTTTTTTCTCATCCTGGGACCTTCCCGAGGGGCAGAGAGGCGATCATTCCCTTGCTCCACCTCAGCTCCCTAGTTGGCTGCCTCTCACATTGTCTCCGTGTCTCTCTTTGTTGCGTCGTCCTGCTGCGTCAGCTCTCCGTGTGGGCAGCATCACTCCCGCGTGGGGCTGCTCTCCTTGTGCGGGGGCACCCCTGTGTGGCGCGACACTCCTGGCGCGCGGCTGCACTCCGCGTGGGCCAGCTCGCCACATGGGCCAGGAGGCCCTGGGTATCGAACCCTGGACCTCCTACATGGTAGGCGGAAGCTCTGTCCATTGAGCCATATCCCCTTCCTGAAACATACTTTTGATCTCTCTCTCTTTTAACTTGGAGTCTCACATTCACTATGTTACAATTTTTTAAAAAGACCCGAACCGTGTAACTAATTTAGGGATTTTTAGAGAGAAGGGAGTCTCCCCCCATCTTTGGTGAAGTATCCCCCTAAAATGCCCTCCTGCAGGTGTGGCGTGGATTTCACAAAGCACCGATCCTGCCGTACCTGTCCTGCTGTCCCTCCCGTTGCTCGTGTCCCTTTTTTCCTTCTCCCCATTGGGAGCTGGAGTCTAATCCCCCTCCCCTGGAAAGCAGGTCAAATAAAAACGTGGCAGGCGCGCTTCCGGGGGATGGAGGCGACACAGGGTCCTCTCAAAAGGCGCTGGCTCGTGTGGCCCGGCTGCCGTGCTGAGAGGGAGCCCAGGCCTCACGCGGGGTTCCAGCCGGGTTCCTGCCGGGGGTCCCAGGCCGAGCCTTTGCGATGACTCCAGCTCCCCGTGACAGATGCCCCGTGAGAGCAACGCGCCGAGTCAACTCTGAGAACCGGGACAGGTCATCATAACAGGCTGTGGTTTTGGACGCTTTTTTGCACAATGCACCCCAAAATGGGACGTCTTGAAGATGTTATTTTCAGTGAAGCTGTCCCCGTCTCAGCCAGGGCGGGCGTTCGTCTGTATTCCTAGGTCCGGTGGTTCGGAGCTGCAGGTCCCCCAGAAAAATCGTGTTTTTAAATTTAATCCGTTCCTACGGGCTGTGATCCCATTGCAGGCGGGACCTGTGGAGGAGGCCACGTCAGTTAAGCCGTGGCCCCCTCAGTCAGGAGGGTCGTCATCCAATTCCCGGGGTCCTTTATAAGCAGAATGAAATTCAGACAGAGAGGGCCCCAGGAAGCAAGACGCTGCAGCTCAGAAGAACCTGGAAGCGGAGGCAGAGGCCAGGAGAGGCCGCCACGTGCGCTGCCAGGTGACACGGGAGCCCAGGGCCAGCCCCCCGCGGCCAGCCCCCAACGCCTGTCCTCAGGAAGAGGGCATCGCCCGACGCGCCTCAGTGTCGGACTTGCAGCGGCAAAACGGTGAGCCAGGGAGTTCCCAGCGTTTAAGCCAGCTCCTTGCACGGTATTTGCTTTCGCGACAAGGAAACTGAAACACGGACTGACAGAGAGAACCCAGAAGTTGCAGAAGCCGTAAAGGAGAGGACATTGACGTGTGACGAGAAAGTCAAGGAATTCCAAGTATCGGTGGGAGCCAGCATCACAGACTTCAGGGAGAAAGCAAGCCTGACCTGTTTCTTTTATTTTATTTTTTAAAAGATTTGTTTTATTTATTTCTCTCCCCTGCCTCCCCCCATTGTCTGCCCTCTGTGTCCACTCGCTGTGTTCTTCTGTGTCCACTTGCATTCTTGTCAGTGGCACCAGGAATCTGCGTCTCTTTTGTGTTGCATCATCTCGCTGCATCAGCTCTCCGTGTGGGCGACGCCGCTCCAGGGCGGGCTGCGCTTTTTTCACACGGAGCGGCTCTCCTTGCAGGGCGCACGCCTTGCACGTGGGATTCCCCTAGGCAGGGGACACCCCTGCATGGCACAGCACTCCTCGTGCACCTCAGCACTGCACAGGGGCCAGCTCACCGCACGGGTCAGGAGGCCCTGGGTCTGAACCCCGGACCTCCCATATGGTAGGCGGATGCTCTATCAGTTGAGCCAAATCTGCTAGCCCTGGGCGATACCTTGATTTTGGACTTCTAGCCTCAAAACCATGAGCTGATAAATTCCTGTTGTTAAGCCAAAGCCATGGTCTGGTATGCGCAGGTCTAGCCCACGAAGATGGCCACCTTGCGTGCGGGTCGTTTGTAGAGCAGAAATACGTGATGACGGGAGCACTCCCAGAGACCGCTGCCTTCGGCCGCTCTACCTGAAAAACGCAATCCCATGCCTCGAGGCCCAGCCTCACCCACGCGGCATCTCCTGATACCTCGAGCCCGCGCCAGCCTGGTCCGATCCTCTCTCCCCTGGGAGCCCACACCCCTGCCCGCGCAGCCTGGCGAGCCCCTGACCACGTCAGACTCGGGGCTCCTGGCCAGCAGGGCTTCTACTCACTGCCGTACTCCCAGGACTCAGCCCTGCTCTTAGTCATCACTCAGACTGGAAATAAATGCCGCTGAATAAATGATTAACGCAACAAAGACAGAGACCTCATCAGGCTGTGCTTAATGACACGAATGTGTCTAGTCACTTCAGAGGGCACTTGGAGGCTGTTTCTTAGAAATTCAACCAAGGCACACTTTCCCGATGAACTTCTAGAAAGAGGAAACCGACGACGTAGCAAACAAACTCTCGGGGGAGCTGTGTGATCTTGTTAGCAATTATAGAAACAGAAATTAAAGCTGCAGGCCAGCCATTTAATGTTGTTTCGATGACTATTGCTACACTGCAAACTGCGCCGAAAGGTACGGGTTTGAAAAATAATCCCATTGTTACATCTGATGGATTGTAAAGGTCAGGAATTTGGGCAGGGCTCAGTCAGGGGATTCTTCTGTTACAAAAGGATCACGTTAGCTGGGGTCGCCGGGTGGGCTTCTCCTGGATGGCCGGTGGGGAAAGTCCCAAGACGGTGTCAGGCACACGGCGGATGTGAAGGTGGGGTCAGCTGGGGGGGTCTTAGTGGGGTGCCTGGACATCTTCTGTGGCGGCTGGCTTCCCCTCTAGGGGAACTTGGAGGAAGCCGAGCACCTCTTACGCCCCAGTTTCAGCACTCGCCGAATCAACTTTACCAAACTCTACTGGTCGAAGCAATCACGTGCTTGCCCACATTCAAGCTAATGGGAAGCAGGTCAGGGAGTTTGGGGGCCCTGTGTTTCAAACTAGCCACAAACACACGAAAGAAAAATGGCAAGGGATAAAACCCAAGGAGCTTTCTTCACAAAATAGCAAATGTCCTTATTAGTTAGGCTGCTTCAAGCTGGCGTCGCTATAACTTGTTCCCACAGGCATCTTCTGAGACAAAGGCATGCAGGGGAAGAGATGGACATGCGGGGTATCAAGTCAGGGGAGACCCCAATCAGTCCTGATGGGTGTCTGGTGACGTCAGAGTAATCTGTTAATATCTCTTGTGCCGCCCAAAAAAGGGTGCAGAAGTGACTTGTGAGAGGGTGGCAGGCTCTGGTGTGAAAGAGATACAGTGGAACATGGTCATTTGGCCTGATCCAAGATGACGTAAACAACTCTGGGGTGTAGCTGGGTCAGTGGACATCCCAGGAGGTGCCAGTGTGGACAGGAGAGCCAAGATGAGAAGCTAAATATGATGCTTGGTTCTGGATGGGTACCCCAGCTTCAGAAGAGATTTCTGGTTGTTTCTAAGAGAGAGATGATGGGGCTTGGACTGCAGTGGTAGCAATAGAAGGAATGGGAAGCCACTGAGCTAACGGTATATTTTAGAGATAAGGCAAACACGACTTACTGCTGGGGAGGTAAGGGAAACAGAGAGAATCAACTAGGACTGCATCTGTCAGTGAGTGACAGAGACCTAGAAAATACTGACAAGGTAAAAGTGTATTCCTTTGTCATGTAGGAGTCCAGAAGGACTTCTCCCAGGGTCCTTCCTCTCGTCCCCACCCTCCATCCCTGGACTGCCCCTTTGCCCTCATGTTCCAAGGTGGCTGCTAGAGCTCCAGCAATCAAACCCACACTTCAGGCAGCGGGATGTAAGGAAGAATGAAGAACTCTCTCCCATTAAGGAGACTTCCCAGAAACCCTCCACACCCCTTCCGCTCACATGTCCTTGGCCAGAACTTAGTCACATGACCACAGCCACCTGAAGGGAAGGTTGGGAAATTTAAACTTTTGGCGTGATGCACTGAGTCCAGCTGAAAATTGTTACTTCAGTGCTACAGGGGTGTTTTCATTCGCTAAATGCTGTCAAAGGACTATGCTAGAACTGGGCTGGCTTTTGCAATGGGATTTTATTAAGTCAAGACTTACAGTTGTGAGGCTGTGAAAGTGTCACATTGAGGCATCATCAGTGCCGCTTTTCTGCCTGAGGACTGGCTGCTCCAGGCACAGTGATGGCATCCCTCTGCCTTCTCCTCTGGACTTTGTTGCTTTCAGCTTCAGGCTGCCCCATCTGCAGCCTTTCTCTCTCCCAGGTTTGTCAGCTTCTGGAGGCTTCTTTCTGCCCCTGCAGCTTTTTCTGTGTCTGTGACTTTATTTTTCCATTTACGTAGTACTCCAGTAGGATGATTAAGATCCCTGGGGGAAGCAGATGTGGCTCAAGCAATTGGGCTCCTTTCTACCATATGGGAGGTCCAGGGCCTCCTGGTGAAGGTGAGCTGGTCCATATGGCGAGCTGGCTAACAAAGAGTGCTGGCTTGTGCAGAGTACTGCCCCGTGCAGGAGTGCTCCCCCACGCAGGAGTACTGGCCCACACGGTGAGCTGGTGCAGCCAGAGGACGCAACAAGAAGAGACACAGAGGAGAGAGAATAAGGGACACAGCGGATCAGGGAGCTGAGGTGGTGCAAGAGAATGATCGCCTCTCTCCCACTCCAGAAGATCCCAGGATCAGTTCCTGGAGCCGCCTAATGAGAATACAAGCAGACACAGAACATACAGTGAATGGATACAGAGAGCAGACAATGGAGGGAGGGAGAAATAAATAAATAAATCTTTGTTTAAAAAAAAAAAGACCCACCCCGGGTCCCACAGTCTCATCAAAGACCCTTCACTGAAGTGATTAATCCAAAGGAAGTTCTCTTAACTGAACCTGATCAAAAGGACCCATCTACAATAATTTACATGCACAGGAATGGATTAGCTTAAAGAAGAGGATTTTCTGGGATCCCCTCAGCTTCAAACTGTCACAAGTGGGGGAAAATGAGAATGGAAATACGGAGACAGTCTTGCCTAATGCCTAGGTTTTTGTTTATGTGAACAAGTGGATTTTTGTTGAAACTGGAGAGACCACAGAAGTTGTCATAGGAGAGTTTGAGGCTGGCAATAGCCGTCTGAAAGTCATCAGAAAACACTAAATTAATATCCAGGGGATGTTCAACAAAATACTAGCAAACCAAATCCAACCACGTATAAAAGGATTATACACCATGATCATGTGGGGTTTATCCCAGCAATGCAAGGTTGGTTCAATCACAGAAAATAGTCAATATAATATACCATATTGATAGAATGAAGGACAAACCCCCATGATCATCTTGAGAAACAGAAAAAGCTTCTTATAAATTCAACATTCATTCATGATAAAACACTCAACAAACCAGGAACAGAAGGGAACTTCCTCAACCTAATAAAGGGCATCCACAAAAACTCAGAGCCAACTTCATACTTAATGGTGAAAGACTGAAAGGGATACCTGGAAAATGTGCTTTCTAAAAATTTCTTCAATTAAGCAGGTCTGAAAATTCTAATATGCTAATTGAGCTGGGTTTTTTTTTTTCATCTAATTTTAGAAGTTTACTCTTTGCTTGTACTTCCCTCAAGGATACTAACTAAACCTTCTCAGTTTTGCTTACAAGAATAAGATAATGTCTCAAAGCAAAAGAGACAGAATGGTGTCAGGAGCCTTATCACCCAGTAAATCTGTAACTTTTCTCAGAGACAAAAAGCTTGACAGTTTTGTGTAGTTTACTGAGAAAAGAATCATGAGGACCTTGCTAAACTGTGGTTTAGGGAAGCAGATGTGGCTCAAGAAGTTGGGCACCCACCTACCACATGGGAGGCCGCAGGTTCATTTCCTGGTGCCTCCTAAAGAAGACGAGCAAGACAGCAAGTTCACATGATGGGCTGGCATTGATGAGATGATGCAATGAAGAGACACAACGAGGAAACACAATGAGAGACACAACAAGCGGGAGCAGAGGTGGCTCAAGCCGTCGGGCACCTTCCTCTCACAAAAGAGGTCCCGGGCTCGGTTCCCAGTGCCTCCTAAAAAAGAAGATGAGCACTCAACAAACAGACACAGAGCAGACTGTGAATGAAAACAACAGGGGAGATGGGGGAGAGAAATAACCAAACAAATATCTTTTAAAAAAATAAAATAAACTGTGATATATTAGCCACTGAAACCAAGGTCAAGTTTGATGTATTTGAGAAAAGCAGGACTGAGAAATTGCACATACCCTCCTCACAAGACCCCTGGCATCACTTGTTTTTCTTTTCTCCTACCCTTCTCCTTTGCCTAGAAAAACCCTAGCCCCCCCTTCTCACTTTGAACTGGTTTGGGGTGGATTTCCCCCACTCACTGCTTGTGTACTCACAATAAATCATCTTCTTGCTGAAAGATACGATTCTCCTTTGTAGTGCCGGATCGGGCAAGCCCTGTTATTAGAAATAGCTGTGCTTATGGTAACAATTGCTTCCACCTAAGATTGGTAACAAGACAGAGATGTCCACTTGATGAAAGGATGAACAACATGTGGTATATCCATACCAAGGAATGTTATTTAGCTGTAAAACGGAATGAAGTTCTGATACATGATGAACTTAATAACGTTATGCTCAGTGAAAGAAGCCCAACAGAAAAAGTCACATATTGTATAATTCCATTTATATGAAATATCCAGAAATATCCATGGTCTGGGGGGAGTGGGGAATGGGAAGGGACCGATCGTGGGTTCTGGATTTCTTTTGAGGTTGGTGGAAAGGTTCTGAAATGAGAGAATAATGATGGCTGCACAACTTTGTGAGAACGTTTAAAACTGCTGAATCACATGCTTTAAAAGAGGTGCATTTTATGGAGTGTGAATTATATCTCAATTTTTAAAATCCAGGTGATGCATCCCAACCAGAATCCTTATTTACACACAACAAAAATTGACTCTGCCTCATTTAAATAGCAAACGAGATTTATTGGTGGTGCTGGAAGGTTTATTAACGGGTTTGTAGAATCCCAGCAGGGACCCAAGAATCACTGACACCCTCCCATGACGACCCTTCTGTGACTGGTGCTGAGCAGACATGAAAATGGGTACAACCATGTCCCAAAGAGCGATCCAGACCACAGCTATGGAGACTCTGGCACCCCTGCCCCACCCCCCACCTCAATAGACTAGAATCGGTCCATCCCTGCTCCTGAGGCCAGGTCGGAGCCGCTGCATCTGATTGGAGGATCCCAGGTCATGTGCCCCTCCTAGCTGCAAGGGAGTCTGGTATTTTCTGCTTCTACTTTGCAAGGTGGGCTGTATCACCCAAGGTGTGTGTGGAGACGGGTCCTCCAGCAAATAGGGGGCAGGAAGTCACCACAAGGCAGGTGCCATGCTCTCGAGGATGTGGGGGTGTGATGACTAGGGGGTTGTCGGTGACAGCAGTGCAGATCAATCTAGTCAGATGGCAGAAGTCTCAAAATTGCTGCAGTGCTTGTGACAGGAGCACAACGATGTGGAAGCAGCAATGTAGAGTCCCTCGGTGCTGAGGTATGTGGGGTGCAGGAAAGTGGCCTCATCTTGAGAAGGCTGCAGGGTGACAGGTAGAGCTCTGTTAAGCCAGGAGCCGAAGGACCTGCTCCAGCCACAGTGGCTTTCTTTATAGATCCCAAAATACACCAAGATCCTTTCCACCTCAGGGCCTTAGCACATGCTGTTCCCCCTTGCCTGAAACACTCTTTTCTCTCCCCCAAGTTCATTTACCTCACTAACTCCTCCCCCTTCTTCAGGCTTCAGCTTAAATATCAGACCTTTTATGTTATCCTGCCTTGCAGTATTTATACGGAGGCAACGTTGTGTGGTGATTGAGATCCTAGAGACAAAATGTCATGGTGGTCAAAAACTGTAATCTGGGGCTCTGTTGCATTGATCATGCCCCAGCTCTGTATCCATGGCCACGTGACCTGACCTCACTGTGCCTCAGTTTGCTTCTCTGTACATCAAGGACAAAAAAATATTATGACTGCAAAAGATTGTTTGGAACAGTACCTGGAATAGAGTAAGTGCTCACTGAGGAGAATCTGTTTCCTACTTTCATTGTTGTTGATTTTTTTTTTCAGATTTATTTATTTGCTTTTTAAAAAATTTATCCTCCTCCCAGATGGTTCTCCTGTCTGTCTGCTTATTGTTTGCTCACCTTCTCCAGGAGGCACTGAAACCAAACCCAGGACCTCCCACATGAGAGGCGAGTGCCCAACAGTTCCCCAAGAGGTTCAGCGTTTGCTGGCTTGTGACATCTGCTCATTTAGGCATCTAGCTCATTTCAGTGTGCGCAGCATCTGCTTATCTTACTTATGAGGCACCGGAACCCAAACCCAGGACTCCCACGTGGTAGGCAGGTGCACAACTGGTTGAGCCACATCTAAAAAAATATACCCCTAATGATTGGTGTGATTGGCTGCATTTGTTTGCTATTGCCATAATACAATACAACCAACAAATTAATGGTTTGAAACAACTCATATTTATTAGCTCACAAAGTTTCTGTGGGTCAGGAATCTGGGCACAGCTTAGCTGGGTTCCCTGCAGGAACTCGACCAAAGTGTCAGCTGGAGCTGAGGGCTCATCTGAGGCTCGACCGGGGAAAGATGTGCTTCTAAACACACGTGGTTGGGAAGCGGACTTGGCCCAGTGGTTAGGGTGTCCGTCTACCACATGGGAGGTCTGCGGTTCAAACCCCCGGCCTCCTTGACCCGTGTGGAGCTGGCCCATGCGCAGTGCTGATGCGCGCAAGGAGTGCCCTGCCACGCAGGGATGTCCCCCGCGTAGGGGAGCCCCACGCGCAAGGAGTGTGCCCCGTAAGGAGAGCCGCCCAGCGTCAAAGAAAGTGCAGCCTGACCAGGAATGACGCCGCCCACACTTCCCGTGCCGCTGACGACAACAGAAGCGGACAAAGAAACAAGACGCAGCAAATAGACACAGAGAACAGACAACCGGGGGGGAATAAATAAATAAATAAATCTTTTTTTAAAAAAAATAAATAAATAAACACACGTGGTTGCTGGCAGGATTCGGATCCTTGTGGCTTGAGAGTGATTGCTGCAGTTTCTTGCTGGGTGCTGACTGGAGGCCACCTTGAGCTCCCTGAGCCCTCTCCTGGCCCCTTGCCATGTGGGGTTCCTCAAAATGGCCCCCGGCCCCCTCAAAGTCATCAGGCATGGGCATGGCAGCCTTATGTCATGTGTCACAGAGTCACATGCACAGAATCAGTACATCCCATCACAGTGCCGTAGTCTATGGTTAGAAGCAAGCTGGGGGGAAATGCATGTGGCTCAAATGACTGGGCTCCCGTCTACCATATAAGAGGTCCAGGGTCCGATGCCCAGGGCCTCCTGGTGAGGGCGAGCCGGCCCACGCAGCGTGTCAGCCCACGCAGGAATGCGGCCCTGCGCTGGAGAGCCGCCCTGCGTGGGAACGTCGCCTTGCATGGGATAAGCCTCCCTGCGCAGGAGTGTCGGCCAGCGCGGGGAGCTGGCGCAGCCGGATGACACGACAAGAGACACAGAGGAGAGAAAATAAAATGTAGCAGAACAGGGGAGCTGAGGTGGTGCAAGAGAGTAATCGCCTCTCTCCTGCCCTAGAAGATCCCAGGATCAGTTCCCGGAGCCGCCAAATAAGAAGACAAGCAGACACAAAAGAACACACAGCGAATGGCCACAGAGGGCAGACAATGGGGGGAATGGGGAACAGGGGGAGAAATAAATAAAAATAAATCTTTAAAATAAAAGAAGCAAGTCAGGGGAGCAGGCATAGCTCAGTGGTTGAGCACCTGCTTCCCACGTATGAGGTCCCAGGTTCAATCCCTGGTACCTGCTAAAAAAGAAAAAAAGAGGCAAGTCAAAGATCCACGCCCACTCAAGGGACAGAAGGGACAGGGACCACATCAGGGCTTCAGTGCCAGGAGGTGCAGATCACGGGGGACGTTTCAGAGTCTGTCCATCACTGTTGTTTTCTTTCCTCTGTAAAACCCGATTGGAACAGGACACTTGCTCCGGCTCGGTCACTTCTACACCCCCATCAACCAACACAGGGAGGGTCTGATTAGAATAATTGCTGTGACATGGCGGTTGGATACATGAATTAATAAAATAGGCGGAGTCTAGTGGTCAAGGGTATCAACTCCGGAGCCAGGCGTCCCGAGTGCGAACCCAGCTCAGTCACCTCCCTGCTGCGTGGCCTTGGGTGAATCCCTCCACCTCTCTGAAGCTCAGTTTTTTTTATCTGTAAACTATGGACTATAGCCCGTACATAATTGTGCAGCGTAGCAGTATTCATAATAGCCAAAAATGCGAAAACAAAGCAATGGTCCAACAAACGATGAGTGGATAAACAAAACAGGGCCCAGCTCCACCATGGAATATTATACAGCCATAAAAAGGGATGCAGCTCTGGTGCACGCTACAGCAATGATCAGCCTGGAGGACGACGTGCTGAGTGGAAGCAGCTAGACACAGCCAGCTGCAAGCAGCGAGATTCCACGTATACGAAACGTCCGGAATAGGCAACCTCATCGAGAGTAGGTAGAAAGTTAATTACTGGTTGCCCAGAGCTGGGGAGAGGAGAGGGAAGAGGGAGTGAATTCTAACAGATACAGAGTTCCTTTCTGCGGTGATGAAAATGTTCTGGAATTAGTGGCGATGGTTGTACAGTTTAGTGAACAAACCAAAATCCACTGAAGTGAACTCTTTAAAAGGGTGATTTTTTTTTAATATTATCTACTTAATTTTCTCCAAACTCTAGAGATTGGTTACTCTTACCCCATTTTTTAAAAGATTTTATTTACGTATGTATGTATGTATGTATGTATTTCTCTCCCCTCCCCCACGCCCTGTTGTCTGCTCTCTGTGTCCATTCACTGTGTGTTCTTCTGTGTCCGCTTGCATTCTTGTCAGTGGCACTGGGAATCTGTGTCTTTTTTTGTTGCGTCATCTTGCTGCATCAGCTCTCCGTGTGTGTGGCGCCACTCCTGGGCTGGCTGCGCTTTTGGGGCGGCTCTCCTTGAGGGGCGCACTCCTCACGCATGGGGCTCCCCTATGCAGGGGACACCCCTGCATGGCAGGGCACTCCTTGCGCGCATCAGCACTGCGCATGGGCCAGCCCCACACGGGTCAGGAGGCCCGGGGCTTGAACCCTGCACCTCCCAGGTGGTAGGCGGATGCTCTATCAGTTGAGCCAAATCCACTTCCCAAAAGGATGAATTTTATGTTTTGTCAATTACATCTCAATTTAAAAAAATGGGATCATGACCTTGCCTTCCTCAAAAGATTGTTGTAAAGATTAAGTTAGGTAATATATGTAAACCTTCTGCACAAAACTTGCACATAGTAAGTGTTCATTGAATTGGAGTTGTTGTTAATTTCTATTGTTATTTCTATTGGGGCTGTGTCTCTGGGTGGGAGAGAGCAGAAGAAAAGCAGGCAATGGGACGAACTGCAGTGGCTTGGGACCTGGTGCTGAAGTCTGAGAGCCCCAAGTTCGAGTCCAAGCTCTGCTACTTGCTGTGCCCTGTGAGAATAAGTTAGAGAGAGGTGAGAAAATTGCATGGATGATAAAACAACTACTAAAAATTTCCATTGTTTCCCATTCTGGTCCAAATCTCACCGAGTTTGTTGTTGTTGTTTTAGGAAATTTACAAGTCTGCTCTAAATTTTCATGGACATGTACAGAATACAGAATATCCAAAGCCATCCTGACAAAGAACAAATTTGGATTATGTACACTATCTGATTTCAAGACTTACTATAAAACTGCAAATGGAAAGTAGTTGTGGCTCAAGTCCTTGGGCTCCCGTCTACCATATGGGAGATCCAGGGTTCGATTCCCAGGGCCTCCTGGTGAGGGCAAGCTGGCCCACACAGCAAGCTGTCCAGAGCAGAAAGCTGGTGCAGCAAGATGATGCAACAAAAAGTGGCACAGAGGAGAGACAATAAGAGACGCAGCAGACCAGGGAGCTGAGGTGGCACAAGAGACTGAGGACCTCTCTCCCACTCCAGAAGGTCCCAGGATCGGTTCCTGGTGCCACCTAAAGAGAAGACAAACAGACACAGAAGAACACACAGAAAATGGACACAGAAAGTAGACAATGGTGGGGGGGCAAGGGAGGTAAATAAATAAATGAATCTTCTAAAAAACTGAATAAAGTGGGGGTAAAGATGGAAAAATAGATCTGTGGAACAGATCAGAGCACTACATATATCTATATCCATTCTTGTAAAGCAGTTGACTTTTGCATAAAGAGCCAAAGTAAACTGATGGGGAAAGCAAAGTCTTTTTCAAAGAGATGATACTGAAACAAAGAGATAATGGAACGGGGGAAACCAGCTTTAATCCCTACCTCACACCATATAGAAGAAGTCACTCAAACTGGGTCATATCCCTAAAAGTAGAAGCTAAGACTGTACAAGCTTCTAGAAGGAAACCAGGGGCAGTATCTCACGACCACAATGGTTAATTTGAAGTGCCCTCTTGGCTAGGGAATGGTGGTTTGATCCAATTTGACTAGATGATGCCGTGAGGGTATTTTGTAGATGGGACTAGCATTCACAATCGGTTGACTTCAAGTAAAGGAGACGCCTCCCCCTAAGTAGGTGGGCCTCACCCAATCAGTTTGGAGGCCTTAAAATGAGAACTGGGAAGTGGACGTGGCTCAACTGATAGAGCGTCCACCTACCACGTGGAGGGTCCAGGGTTCAATCCCCAGGGCCTCCTGGCCCGTGTGGTGAGCTGGCCCATGCACGGTGCTGATGCGCTCAAGGAGTGCTGTGCTACTCACGGGTGTCCCCAGGTAGGGGAGCCCCACACGCAAGGAAGGTGCCCCTCAAGGAGAGCTGCCCCACGTGAAAAAAGCACAGCCTGCCCAGGAATGGTGCCACACGCAACAGAGAGCTGACGCGGCAAGATGACGCAACAAGAAGAGACACAGATTCCCGTGCCGCCGCCAAGAATGCAACAGACACAGAAGAACACACAGCGAAGGGACAGAGAGAAGAGAGCAGACAATGGGGGGAAGGGGAGAGAAATAAATAAAATACATCTTTAAAACAAAAAAGTGAGAACTGAGGGTTTCAAGAACTGGAAGGGATTTTGTCTGGAGCCTGCACCCTCGGCTCCGTCTCGGTCTCCTCCACACACAAGTCTGAAGACCTCCCATCACGCCTCCCAGAACCTCCAGGCTCCGACCTGCCGTAGGGAGTTTGGACTTGCCAGTTCCTTACAGTAAGTCTGACATGAGCCAAGTCCTTATGATAAATCTCTCAGCACATATGCTCATACATATATCCCCGTTGGCTCTGTCACTCTGGAGAACTCTGCCTGGTACAGAAACTCCGGGGGAGGTAAAGATTGCTTGTACAAGGCCAAGAAAGCAATAACCGTAAGTGACAGAAGTGATAAATTAGCTTATTTTAAAACTCCTACTTATCGAAGGGAGCACTTCCCCGGGGGGGAGCTAGGACAACCCACACGCACCCATCACCTCATCCCCGTCTCCCTGCGAGTGGTGACTGCGGGCACTCATCACCGCTGGTGCCCCGAGGATGGTTTCAAACCCAAAAATGCCTCTTAGGGGAAAAGGTGTCCAGGGCTTCCCCGTGGAAAGAGAAATATAAATTAAACCACGCCAAGGGAGCTTTCCTTCCCCACCGGGTCAGCAGAAGGGCAAACATTTCACAACCCCATGCGCTGGCCCTGCTGTGGGAAACATGACTCCCATCTGCGGGCGGGCGTGCAAACGTGGCACGCCACCCTGCACGGTGGCCCCATCGCCTGCGGCTCTGCTCCTCGTTCTCTCTGCTCCAGCTACTCAGGTCTCCTGGCTGCTCCTCCACCATGCCTGCCCCAGGGCCTTTGCACATGCCTGGAACGCTCTCCCCCAAGCTCCCTGCCTTCACCGCCTCCCACTCCCCACCCTCTTCACTCCACACAGGTCCGCTGGCCAAACACCCCCAGCCCGTCCTGCCCCAGGACCTTTGCACGGCCTCTACTCTCTGCCTAAGACACCCTTTTCCCAAATCATCGCACCTCTCTCTCCTTCTTTACTCAAAGGACACCTCTCTAGGCATCTTTCTGGCTATCCTTTCTCAAATTTTAGCCGTCCCTCTTTTCCTTAGCCGTTACCAGCCCCTGCTCTACGTTTTCTTTTCTTTTACCGAATAATTTATTGCCAGCCTCCTCCGCTTACACATCACAATCCCAAGTTCAGTGTGTTGTGTGGTTTTTTTGCTGTTTTTTGTCTGTTTGGCTCCCTGCTCCATCCCAGCCCTTATCACAGTGCCTGCCACAGCAGCTGCTCAATAACTACGCATGGAACGATCGCCTCAAGCCAATGCTAGCTGGAGATCTGTTCTTTTATTTCCCCTATTTTTATGAGTATTTAAAATACATTTTCAATTTTTTTTTTTTTTTAAATTCTTGAGCGCCCTGGGCTGGACGTTCCTGGCGGGGTTCGGGGGGGCGGTGGTGCGCGACGCGCCCCCAGGAGGTGCCGTCGCCTCCCGGTGCGCTGGGGCGCCCGGAGCGCAGGCCTCGCGCGGGTGGCGCGGCCGTGGCACCGCCTCGGCGGCCGCGTTTGGGCGACGCGGGGCTGTCACCGCCGCTAAGGAGGCCCCGCGGGGGGCGCGCCCGGGGGGCGGCGGGGGGTGGGCCCACGCGCGGCGCGCGGGCGTGTGCGGCCTCTGCGCCCCGGACCCCGGCGCGCGGGAGGGGTGCCCGGAGAAGGGCGCCCGCGCGGCACAGGGGCTGGGCGGGGTCGCCGGGTCAAACCAAGCCGCACCCCCGGCCCCGCACCCCCGCGTGGCTTCCTCCCCGCAGGCCCGCGCGGGGGCGTCTGAAATAAATCAGAATGCAGGAGATGGGGGGGGGACCCGGAATGTTCCAGCGCCCGAAGAGTTAGACCAGGCTTAGGCGGGGTGGCGTGCTTCGAGGGCGTTTCTTGGAATGAGCCCTTTAATTGTTCCACCAATAATTATGCGCCTACTGTGTGCCCGGGCGTGGAGACGAGGAGAAGGGGCAGGCTGACATCCTCGCCTTAGCGACAGGAGGCGGGCGGGAAGGCCGCGGGGTCCGGCGCTTGGGGAGGGGCCTGGCAGGGGCCTGGCAGGTTTCGGGGCTAACCCTGCTCTTTGCCTCTGAGGCGCCATCGGGCTCCTGCGTTTTTACCCGCCTTGGGTTAAAATGTCTAGGCGGGACCCCGCCCAGCGTGCTGGCTGCAGCTTGAGGCATCGTTGTGCGAACTTAGACGCACATGATTTCTTCCAACAGGCGAACAGAATATGCTGGAATGTTATCCAGTGATAAAAAGAAAGTTGCTGGGAAGCAGACGTGGCTCAACTGCTAGAGCAGCCGCCTACCACATGGGAGGTCCAGGGTTCAAACCCAGGGTCTCCTGACCCGTGTGGAGCTGTCCCATGCGCAGTGCTGATGCGCGCAAGGAGTGCCGTTCCACGCAGGGGTGTCCCCCGCGTAGGGGAGCCCCACGCGCAAGGAGAGCTGCCCCACATGAAAAAAATGCAGCCTGCCCAGGAGTGGCGCTGCACACAGGGAGAGCTGACACAGCAAGATGATGCAACAAAAAGAGACACAGATTCCCGTGCTGCTGGCCAGAATGCAAGTGGACACAGAAGAACAGATGGGGGGGCCAGTGAAATAAAATAAATCTTTAAAAAAAAAGTTGCTGAGCCACGGAAAGACCTGGCGGGACCTGCGATGCCCCTTGCTCAGTGAAGGCAGGGAGTCTGCAAAGGCGTCTACTGTCCAGCTCCAACACGACCGTCTCCTGGAAAGGGCAAAGCTCTAGAGGAAGCGAAAAGGGCAGTGGTGGCTGGGGGCCCGCAGGAGGTGAGCGCGGCGTTTTTAGGGCAGTGAAACGATTCTGGAGGGCCCTGTCACGGTGGCTCCAGGACGTCCTGCATATTTTCAAAAGATTTATTTTATTGATTTATTCCCACCCCCTGGCTGGTTTGCACTCGCCGTCTGCTCTCTGTGTCCATTTGCTGTGTGCTCTCTCTGTCTGCTCATCACCTTTATATATATATATATATTTTTTTTTGTTTATTTTTAAAAGATACAGAGATCACACAAAATGTTACATAAATAAATATAGGGGATTCCCATATGCCCCTCCCCACCCCCACCCCGCTTTTCCCACATCAGCACCCTCTTTCATGTGCGGCACATTCGTGGTATTTGGTGACTACACCTTGGAGCGCTGCTGCACAGCGGGGTTTATAGTTTACATTGTAGTTTACACGCTCTCCCAGTCCGTCTGGCAGGTTATGGCAGGACATATGATGTCCTGCAGCTGTCCCTGCAATATCATTCAGGACAACTCCAAGTCCCACAAATGCCCCCACGTCACACCTCTTCTTCCTCTCGCTGCCCTCAGCACCTCCAGCGGCCGCTGTCTCCACATCAGTGATAGTCCTCTTCTCTTTAGGACGCACTATGAAAGGACACTGTTAAAATATTACTACTAACTACAGCCCATAGCTCACGTTGGTGTATTTTCCCCCCAATCCAGTGGTATTACTAACACCAATCCGGTGTTAATAATAATCCAAGTATTAACACCACGTATTAGTATTAGATATTTGTTCATGAGAAGACATTCTCATATCTGTTCTGTTAACCTCAGTCCAGCTTCCGCCACCGGCTTCCCTGTGTGATACCCTTGGTCCCACGCCTGGTTCCGTCCACTCGCAGTGGCTCTCGTTTTCATCACAGGGCAGAGCTGTCATCACCTCAGTCAGTTCTGGAATGTTCGCATTACTCCAAAAAGAAAAACCCATCCCCCCTTACATTCTCCCATTGTCCCTTAGAATGGATATAGCCTCTTCTATGCCATTGCTGCTAAAATATTATAATATTACTGTTAACCATCATCCATAAGCTTCCTTAGTTGTAATTTCCCCATGTATCACCATATTCTTGCACTTTGTAAAATAAGAACATTCTTTTATTTATACTAACCACAATCTTCATCCACCATTGAAATCACTGCTGTGCATTCCCTAGATCATTCTCCAGCTTCCTTTCAATTGACTTTTTTTTTGGTTTAGTCTTTTTCTTATTTTCTTTATCGTCTTTCAATTGACGTTTAATCCACAAATTACCCCTTTCAGCCACAATCTCATTTATGTTTGCTAGACTCACTGTAGCGGTCTGATATGGTTCATGAATTCCAAAAATAGATACTGGATTATGTTTGTAAACTGTTCTGTACCTGGGCATGACTAAATTATGATCAGGGCTTTGAATGGGCCAGGCCAGTAGGATGCACAGATAAAACGACATGGCAGAGCAGAGGAGTTAGTTGGAGTTTTGATGCTGGAGTTTTGAGCTGGAGGCCAGGAAATAAGCACACAGAGGAGCAGAGCAACTGAACCTGGAGAGAATCAAGCCCCGGGGAGAGAGACAGAGCTGGTCACCTACAGCTAGCCTTGGGAGAAAACAGAGAAGCTGAGTCCGAAGAGAAATGAGCCCTGGGAAGAGAGGAATCCAGGAAGCCTGAGCCCTCGCAGACGTCGGCAGCCGTCTTGCTCCAACGCGTGGAAATAGGCTTTGGTGAGGGAAGTAACTGATGCTTTATGGCCTGGTGTCTGTAAGCTCCTGCCCAAATAAATACCCTTTATAAAAGCCAGCCCATTTCTGGTATCTTGCATCAGCATCCTTTGGCTGACTAATACACTCACTATAATGTGTTACCATCAACTTTATTCATTCCCACACTTTCACAATAACCGTTTTTACAATTCTACATACATTGAGCTTCCCCTCCCATCCAGTGGAGGGTTTTTAAAAGGAGCGGACCACGGTTGGTTTATGTATTTTTGAGGAATCCTTTACTTATCATTTCACAGCCCACAAGGAGGGTCTAGTAGGCGAGCTGAGTCTTGTTATACTTCTTGGTCTTACCAGGGTGTTGAGAAGGATTTGCCCAGCCAGCCTCCAGATTCCCCTTTAGATTGGATGTCAGAAAGGATATTTTTGGCTGCAAGTTAATAACCCATCAGTGATCATGGAGTTTAATAAGAAATTCAAAGCTCATCATTTTAACCATTTTAAGGTGCAAATTTCCATGTGTTTCTTTGTTTGTTTGTGTTTTTGTTTCTGAGGTACCAGGGACTGAACCTGGGACCTCGTATGCAGGAGGCTAGCACTGAACCGCTGAGCCACGCTTGCTGCCCTGAGTTGGCTCCCTTGTCAGTTTGCTCATTGTCTGCTCATTGTTTGCTCGACGTCTGTTCCTTGTTTTCACTCATTTTCTGCTCCTTGTTTTTGCTCGTTGTCTGCCCGTTGTCTGTTTTCTTTGGGAGGCACTGGGAACTGAACGGGGGGCCTCCCATGTGGGAAGTGGATGCTCAACTGCCAGACTCACTCCTTTAAATTTTTTTTAAAGATTTATTTTATTTATTTCTCCCCACCCCTATTCCCCCATTGACTGTTCTCTGTGGCCACTTGCTGAGTGTTCTTCTGTGTCCTCTTGCATTCTTGTAAGTGGCACAAGGAATCTGTGTCTCTTTTTGTTGCATCATCTTGGTGCGTCAGCTCTCCGTGGGTGCGGCGCCACTCCTGGGCAGGCTGCGCTTTTCACGCAGAGCGGCTCTCCTTACAGGGCGCACTCCTTGCACATGGGGCTCCCCTAGGCGGGGGACACCCCTGCGTGGCAGGGCACTCCTTGTGCACGGCAACACTGCGCATGGATCAGCTCACTTCATGGGGCAGGAGGCCCTGGGTTTGAACCCTGGCCCTCCTATATGGTAGGGGGACGCTCTATCAGTTGAGCCACATCCGCTTCCCTTAACTTTTTAATTTTAAGGCGGTACCAGGGATTAAACCTGGGATCTTGTACGTGGGAAGCAGGCACTCAACCACCGAGCTACACCTGCTCTGCAGTGTTTTTTAAAAAATATTTTCACAATGCTGTGCTACCATCACCACTATCTAATTCCAGAACATTTCTGTCACTCCAGAAGGAACCCTGTGCCACTGACTCCCCGCCCCCCCCCCCCCATCCCCTGGTGACCTCTAATCTGCTCTACATTTGGATTTACCTCTTCTGGACATTTCATGCAAGTGGCATCTTACGATCTGTGGTCTGGCTTCTTTCAGCATCAGGTTTTCAAGGTCCATCCCTGGCGTGGCTTCTGTCTTCTTTAGTCCCCTATAATTTGGGGGCTTCTGACACCCAGTGGGAACGTGATCAGAACTGGCACAACATGAGGGAAGAGAACCACAGGGGAAGAGGGGCAAGGTCAGATGGGACTGGGGGTAATCGATAGAGCAAGATACTGGAGGAAATTTGGGGGGTGGGGACCCAGAAAGCTGGAGGAGCATGACGTAGGCTCATCTACCCACCAGGGAAAAGTGAGATGCCCCATAAATATCTGTGGAACAAAGCACACCCTGCCTAAGCCTCGAGGTCTCCAATTCCTTTGGAAGACGTGGGCTGCACCCGGAGAGCTGGGGGCTCGGCCTCTTCTTTGCTCCCAGTAAGTTTCCCCAGCTCTGCTCTGCTGTTGAGCGCAGTGAGGGCCCAAGAGGGACAGCAGTTCTGGTTTCTCTAGTCCGTGCTCCTGGCCGCCCGTCTGGACCTAAATCTCGTTCAGCATCTTCCCCTCCAGATGTTGCTGGCACCGGCGGGTACCAGCCTCAAGGGCCAACTGCTAAATTGGCAGGATTTTGGTCAACCGGTTATGAGATACAGTCATATTTGAAAATTACGGCATGGAGACCGAGGACAAAACGCATCATATAAAAGCAAAGCAGGTAAATACTCGAAACTCATCACCTCCTAATTATTTTAGGGCATGCTACCAGTCTCTGTGTTCTTGAGGTCATTTGCAGGTGCTGTATCTGCATGGGGGACAGTTTCAGCCAGCCAAAGTGGTGCTGATGCAAAATACCAGAAGCTGGTTGGTTTTTATGAAGGGTATTTGTTTGGGGTAGGAGCTTACAGATACCAGGCCATAAAGCATCAGTTCCTTCCCTCACCAAAGTCTATTTCCACGTGTTGGAGCAAGGTGGCTGCTGACATCTGCGAGGGCTCAGGTTTCCTGGGCTCTTCTGGGCTCAGCTCCTCTGTTTTCTCCACGAGGTCAGCTGTAGACTGAGGCTCTCTGGGCTTTGCCTCTCTCCACAAGGTCAGATACAGACTATCAGGCGAACGGCTCTGTCTCTCTCCCTGGGGCTGCAGCTGAAGACTTTAGCATCAAACTCCAACATCAAAAATCCACTTTTAAAACCCCCCAACTAAGGGATGGGGACTCAACGCCCTAATGATGTGGCCCAATCAAAGCCCTCATCATAACTCAATCACGCCCAGGTACAGACCAGATGACAAACATAATCCAATATCTATTTTTGGAATTCATAACCATATCAAACTGCCACACATCGTTTGTAACAAATGTTTCACAACAATTCGAGGTGGTGGGGAGATGTATGGGAGCCCAGTATGCATGTTTGTTTTGTAAGTTTGCAGCTTTTGCTCGACATTTCTTATTTGTGTATGTGTTGTGTGTGTGTATGATATGCTTCAATAAAATTTTATTTTGGGAAAAAAACCCTCCACGAGTTCCATGTTTCTTTTAGGATAAAATCCCAAATCTGCACCCAGTCCCCCAAAACCAAGCCCACCTCTCTGCCCTCCTCTTCCCACCTTGTTCCTTCATTCCTTCCACTCTAGTTGCCAGAACATGCTGCTAGAACCTTCCACTCTTGATAGGTGAACCTGCTTCACCTTCTATCCCTTCTGCCCACAACAGCCTTCCCTTTTCTGCTTCACAAAGTCCCGTGTGTCACCGTGTCAGAGGCACCTTTGCTGCCCTCCCCTCCTGAGGGCTGTCACTCTCTTCTATTTCCTTTGCAGCTCTCGTCTGGAACTAAAATTGTTCTGATCGTGTTTTGTTTATTTTTGCACACGAAGGTTAGTTTCTTGGGAGCAGGCACTATTTGCGTCTGTATCCCCAGCACCTGGCTCAGGGCCTGGCATATAGTAGGTGCTCAATAAATAGAGTCGACCGAATCACTACGTGCTGGGGCTGGCAGGAGAAATGGGTGCCGGAAAAGACGCCTGGGAAGGGTCAGGGGCCAGAGAAACAGCTCAGAGAACCTGACGTCTCAGCGGAAACCTGAAGGATGCCCGAGAGTTAGTCAAGTGAAGAGGGCGTGGAACAGTGTTCCAAGCAGAAGGAACAGAACATGCCAAGGTCGGGAGGTGGAAGAGAGCACCGTGTTCCTTGAACAATCCAGGACAGCAACAGCCTTCAGCTTTCCCATAATTCATGGTAACTCTGGGGCAGGCAGCAGCAAAGTGGAGGCGGGAGAGGATTGGGATCAAGAGTCTGAGATGAAAAAAGAAAAAAGAAAAGAGTCTGAGTTAAGGAGCAGGTGCAGTTCAGGGGTTGAGCACCTGCTCACTGACAAGGTCCCCGTACCTCCTTTAAAAAAATATGAAAATGAAGAGTCTGAGTTGGGTGACGGGGCCCACCTGGGCTCAGGTGTGTTGACCCAGGGTCCCAGGCTCAGTAGGGTTCCCACCCCACCCCGTGGCTTATTGCTCTGATGTCCATGTTGTGAATTTTTAAATAACTTTCAAACGAGGTGCCCCGCATATTCATTTTGCCCTCGGCCCCGCAAATTTTGTAGCTGGCCCTGCCTGCATTCTAATCCCCAGCCTGCCATCCTGGGCAAGAAACGAATTCTCGAAACCCCTGACCGCAGAGGTTTCGCACATGATGAAACGGGAGAAGTCTGGGGACCACATCAGCAAGGGAATTTGGCAAACCAGTCTGGACTTTGCATTGAAGGTGAAGGAAAGAAAATTAAAATTTTAATAGAGTATTAATGAGCGAGTGAGTGAATGAAGAAATGAGGGAATGAAGGAATGAAGGAATGAGTGAATGAATGAGTGCCTGAGAAGCGAGGCGCCCCCTGCCGGTAATCGACTCAGCCACACCATGCCGGAATCACACCCACGAGGCCGGCTGAGCCTTCGCCCTCGCTCCTGATTGGCTCCGAGCCGGCCGCGCAGCTTTCTGGGGAATGTAGTCTCTTGGTCCGCGCCTGCTTTCGCTATTGGCCCCGGTGCAGTGACAGCAACCGGAAGTACGTCATCAAATTTCCCCTGGTCTCACAAGATGAGGTTCATCGTATTGTATGACAGGAATTGTAGTCCTCTTGGGCCTGGCTCTCCCTGCGCTCGGCTAGAAGTAAAACGACCATTCCCGCCATGCACCACGCTCACGGCGCGCTGGGGCTGGCCCGCGGCCTTCTGGGAATTGTAGTCTTCCGTCTCCGCCTCTCCTTCTCTGTTCTACGAAGGGAACTGGTGCAAAGGACTTCATTTCCCTGCGCGTTGTCGTCCGCCGCCGGCGCCAGGCCGCGGCAGCCATTTTGTTCCGCCCGAGGAGGCCCTAAAATGGCGGCGGGGGAGACGGTGAAGGTTGCCGCCTGCCCGTCCGGGCTCTAGTTCACTGTCTCCCCGTCCCCCGCGGCCGGCCCATGGCCTGGCGGAGGCCCGCACCATGGACCTCCACACCGCCGTGTACAACGCCGCCCGCGACGGCCGGCTGCAGCTGCTCCAGAAGCTGCTGAGCGGTCGGAGCCGGGAGGAGCTGGAGGACCTGACGGGCGAGGTGGCCACCGGGGGGACGCCGCTGCTCATCGCCGCCCGCTACGGCCACCTGGACGTGGTGGAGTACCTGGTGGACCGGTGCGGCGCGAGCGTGGAGGCCGGCGGCTCGGTGCACTTCGATGGCGAGACCATCGAGGGCGCGCCGCCGCTGTGGGCCGCCTCCGCCGCCGGCCACCTGGACGTGGTGCGGAGCCTGCTGCGCCGCGGGGCCTCGGTGAACCGCACCACGCGCACCAACTCGACGCCCCTGCGCGCTGCCTGCTTCGACGGGCACCTGGAGGTGGTGCGCTACCTGGTCGGCGAGCACCAGGCCGATCTGGAGGTCGCCAACCGGCACGGGCACACGTGCCTCATGATCTCCTGTTACAAGGGCCACCGCGAGATCGCCCGCTACCTGCTGGAGCAGGGCGCCCAGGTGAACCGGCGCAGCGCCAAGGGCAATACGGCCCTGCACGACTGCGCCGAGTCTGGCAGCCTGGAGATCCTGCAGCTGCTGCTGGGCTGCAAGGCCCGCATGGAGCGCGACGGCTACGGCATGACCCCGCTCCTGGCGGCCAGTGTCACGGGCCACACCAACATCGTGGAGTATCTCATCCAGGAGCAGCCCGGACAGGAGCAGGCCACTGGGGAAGAGACAAAGCCGGGGCTCTCCCAGGGAGGCCCCTCTGCCAGCCGTGGAGGCGCGCAGCCCCTGCCATCCCGTTGCTCCGGCTCTTCGCCAGAGGAACCCCTTGACAGCGAATCTTACGAAAGCTGCTGCCCCACCAGCCGGGAAGCCGCAGTGGAAGCCTTGGAATTGCTGGGCGCCACCTATGTGGATAAGAAGCGGGACCTGCTGGGGGCACTCAAACACTGGCGACGGGCGATGGAGCTGCGCCACCAAGGCGGCGAGTATCTGCCCAAGCCGGAGCCCCAGCAGCTGGTCCTGGCCTATGACTATTCCAGGGAGGTGAACACCGCGGAGGAGCTGGAAGCACTCATCACCGACCCGGACGAGATGCGCATGCAAGCCCTGCTGATCCGCGAGCGGATCCTGGGCCCGTCTCACCCGGACACCTCCTACTACATCCGTTACAGGGGGGCCGTGTACGCCGACTCGGGCAACTTCGAGCGCTGCATCCGCCTGTGGAAGTACGCCCTGGACATGCAGCAGAACAACCTGGAGCCTCTGAGTCCCATGACCGCCAGCAGCTTCCTCTCCTTCGCCGAACTCTTCTCGTACGTGCTGCAGGACCGGGCGGCCAGGGGCAGCCTGGGCACGCAGATCGGCTTCACGGATCTCATGGGGGTGCTCAGCAAGGGGGTCCGGGAAGTGGAGCGGGCCCTGCAGCTCCCCAAGGAGCCCGGGGACTCCGCCCCGTTCACCAAGGCCCTGACCATCATCCTCCACCTGCTCTACCTGCTGGAGAAGGTGGAGTGCAGCCCGGCCCAGGAGCACCTGAAGCACCAGACCATCTACCGGCTGCTCAAGTGCGCCCCCCGCGGCAAGAACGGCTTCACACCCCTGCACATGGCCGTGGACAAGGACACCACCCACGTGGGCCGCTACCCGGTGGGCAGGTTCCCCTCGCTGCATGTCGTGCACGTGCTGCTGGCCTGCGGCGCCGACCCTGACAGCCGGGACTTCGACAACAACACCCCGCTGCACATCGCGGCCCAGAACAACTGCCCGGCGATCATGAACGCCCTGATCGAGGCGGGCGCCCATATGGACGCCACCAACGCCTTCAAGAAGACGGCCTACGAGCTGCTAGACGAGAAGCTGCTGGCCAGGAGCACGGTGCAGCCCTTCAACCACGTCACCCTCCAGTGCCTGGCCGCCCGGGCCCTGGACAAGAACAAGGTCCCCTACAAGGGCTTCATCCCGGAGGAGCTGGAGGCGTTCATCGAGCTGCACTGACCTGCCCGGAGCCTGCGCCCCTCCTCCTTCCCCTCTCGTTCCCGGGGCGGGCGGGGTGGGAGGGTGCACAGCAGACACCCATCCTTGCCTTCTCTCGGCGAGCGCTTCCGGTGGCACTGAACAGGAAGGGGCCTGTCCCGCCTTCGCGTCCCTTTCGCCTCTTTGGAGAGAGGAAAGGAGGTGGAGACTGCTGGTGCCAAAAGCCTTGGGCTTGTGGGCTGGGAGGACTGTCTTTTCCCGGGCACCCACCCGTTCCTCCTCAGCTGGGGAAAGACACGGGCCCTTCCACGCTGCCTCTGCCTGGGTGTCCCAGGCCTCCGCCTTCCCCCTCCCCGCACCTCCCAGAGGCAGAGGGGTCAAAGCCATTGCCATCCTTCCCTTCCGGAAACACAGGAAGAAGTTGAGAATTGGCTCTCTCTGCCGCTCCAGGCAGTATTAGGACTGGGGGGTTCCCAAGGTCAAAAGGACGGCCCTTCAGAAGCACGGCCACCCCTCGTTTCTCCCAGCGCCGCCACGCACTCCTCCCGCGTTGCCGTAGGCTCAGAGCGAGCCGGGCGGCCCTCGGAGCAGCACAGCCTGCCTGCCTCTTGCTCGCGGTTGGTTTGGGGCTTGTTTGCTCGGCGAGCGGGCAGGTGGCGGGAGCCGCGTGGGCGGGCTGGGGTTCGGTGGCTGGTTTGTAAGGGTTTTGCTTGTAGGACTTGCTTCTTGGGCCCGAGGCGGCGAGGCCGGCGGGGAATGAGCTTCAGCCTGCGAATGGGCGGGCGAGCGGGATAAAAGGCCGTGGCCTCCGTCCCTGAGACGTGGGCGACTGTATTTTTTTTTTTTTTAAGAAAGAACAAAACCTTTATCCTTGGGCCTTTTACTCGAGCCCCCCAAGTTCCCATTCTCATAAGAGTTCTCCTCCCCGCCTCCCCCCCCCCCCCCCCCCCCCCCCCCCGCAAAGATGAGATTCGGTGCGGAAGGAGCCACAGTGTGACGGCCATTTCCCATCCAGCAGGAAATACCGTGGTTGGTTTGGGTTTTGTTTTTCCCAGGCTCTGAAGTTAAAACCCCAGCTGCCCAAGTCCACATGCAAAGAGTCGTGGGCCATGCCCACCGCAGGTGACTCAAGACACCTTTTCAGCTGCTCGGAGAACCCCAGGCCAGGTCTTCCGGGGAAAGCTCCAGAGCAGTATTCAGCGAGGCAACCACGTAAGGCGGGGACGTCAAGGCCAAGTTGTCTGTTAAGGTTATCCGTCACTCAGGATAAAGCAGGCACCTGCCGCGGCGAGATTTTCTTGGGCACCATCCCCCCTGTGGTAGATGCCTGGCCTGGCTGGAGAGCGGGTAGCAGGAGGTGAAACAGCGGCTCCTGCAGCTCAGGAGGAAGGTCAAGTTCAGAAGAGCAGCCTTCCGGCGCCACACCCCCCTGGCAGCCTCCAGTAGTCACTGCGGAGCGGCAGCCGGAGCTACGCGGGTGGCTGATGCGCCCCTTTCAGGAAAGTAGGGCTTGCCGTTTGGGTTTGCAGTGGTTAGTTAGGAAAGCTTCACTTCCGCCGCGGCGGAGAACGCAGTTCCTGTGCTCTATCCCTTCCGGCGCGGAAGGACGCAACGAGGCGGCTTGAGTTCTGAGTCAGCACTGATATTTCAGCCATTAAAAGAGCAGGTATTTGAAGAGCCTCGCCTGGCGCTTCTTTGCCCTGGGTGGGCAGGGGCGAGGGTGGGGAAGGCTGCTGCCGTGCCCACGCGTGTGTGGGAGCCACCTGAGCGAGGAGCGCGAAGGCCGCCCTCAGGAGAGGCACCTCTGCTGTGTGCATTGGGGGCTCTGTGGACATGTCATTTGGAGATGATGGATTGCCACTGGGTGGGGGGGAGGCGAACCACAAACCATCTGAAGTCCCGTGTTAGGGTGGGGCTGCCGCGGTAAAGGGGGGCCCTGACCCTCGGGGAAAGGCTAGGAGGGGCGAAGGGGACACGGAGGGCCCCTGAAGGCTAGCCTGGGGTGGACAGCCACCGGACGGTCCCTTTTAAACGGCCAAGTCGAGCCTGGCTTTGAGGAAGTACCCTGGATGACGGGACGTGAGGACCGAGAAAACCTTCCTGAGAGCCGGGTGGGTTCGCTCGAGCTGGGGCAGGCTCAGGGTGAGATGCCGCGGCCCATGCCTTCGTCCTGCCTTCTCCCTTCTCAGCGTCAACTTGGGAATTTGGGGATTTCTTCTTTCCTCTTCCCCGCATCAGCACAGCGCGACCCCCTACCACACAGCTCTGCCAGCCCGCCTCCATGGACCCGGAAATCGAATCAGCGGGTGTGTTCTTGGCCCCCTCGGGGGTCAAGGGGCCAGGCTTCCCGAGGTCAGGGTCACTGCCCGTGGCGAGAAGGGAAGGCCTTCCTGCCCGGGCATCACGCCTCCAGGGTGCCTGGCTCGTCTTGCCTGGTCGCGTGTCTGCTGTCTGATCTTACGGGTGCCATCCAGCCCCAGAATGAACGCGGCATCGCGCGGAAGGGTGGGTTTTGCGTCAGCAGGTGACCTCGGCGGCAGCTCCAGGGGACGCGTGCGCAGGGTCCTTGCTGTAGGGCGGGCACTCTTCTCGCCTGCCACCTCGGATAACGCCGTCAGCCGCCGCGTCGTTATTCCTAGTACACGTGCGGGGAGCTAAGGCTGTCAGGAGCCACCACAAGACTTGGCAGTGGATACAGAGCATCAGGCAGGAGCTTAGGTTTGAACCCAGGTCTCCAGCGCCACACCTCTTGCCACCGGGGGAAGTTTGGAGAAATAATAAATGTGAGCACATCCCAGACAGCAGAAACCTGGGTTCCCCCTTTTCCTTGCTCCCCGCTGTCTCTCAGGCACCAGCTGTCCAGGCCACAGCACAGATGGCCCCCTTTGGGAATGTCTTAGCACAAGCTTCAGGCGAGGGTTGATCCAGCAGCTCAAAACTATTACTAAAAACCTGGTTGAGGGGAGCGGGTGTCGCTCAGTGGTTCAGTCCCCGGAACCTCCTAAAAAACCCCTGGTTGACCAGCCCACCCCAGATGGTCTCCGCAGGGTGCCCCAGGCCAGCAGCCCGCAGATGGGAGGCTCCACTTCCCTCCCGTCCAGCAGGAGGAGAGCATCTTCCTCCCGTCCTCGGGTGTTCTGAGGTGACGGGGCCAGCGTGGGTCACAGGGCCATCCCTAGACCGGTCTTGGCTGCCTGGCAATGCGATGTGCTTGATCAGCTTATCCCGGTCACCTCGGTGGGGGGCGGGTGTGGGCGCCCACTTCCCCAGAGCAGCGCAAGGGGCCAAAGGCAATTGGGGTGGCTCTAAAATGGAGGGGCCAAACGCTGTGGAGGCAGCAGAGAAGTCCACACTAAATAAGTCATCTGACACTTGTCAGTGAAGCAAAAGCTCAGAGGGGTCAAGCGGGCTGTCCCAGGCCACACAGCCGGGACAGGGACCTGGGTTCACAAATGAGTCTGAGGCCGGAGAAGGGTGCGGGGTTCATCCAAGCCCCACCCAGCCAAGAAGCAGCCGGGCTGGGACTTGAACCAGCTTTGCGGGTGTCCAGAATCATGCAGCCCGCCCCAAGCTGAGTGGCAGCCAGTTAAAGCCACAACCACCCTGCCCGGTCGTCTCCACATTCAGTCACTTGTCTCCCTGGTCTACCTCCCCCCACCCCCCGCCCAGTCCAGCCCCCGATGCCTCCTGCCTGAGGATTCGCGCCCCTCTTTGGCTACTTGTGGCGGTGGCGGGGCACCCAGGGAGCACCTCGATGGCTTTGGCAGACACCAAACTCCTGACACCGCCCCCCCCTACCCCCCACGAGATTCCAGGACTGTCATCCGAGCTGAGCGCACAGGGACCGGAGCATCCCAGCCCCGAGTTTAAAGATAGCCCGACTCGGAATCACATCCCCTGCCCCGAGTTTAAAGATAGCCCAACTCGGAATCACATTCTGTGCCTGACAGGCAAACTCGGGGAGGGGGGGGCTGTGGAGCTCCAGCGGGGAGATCCTGTTCCAACCAGAAAAAGCAAAGAGGGTGACAAGGCCTGAGCCAAGTGGGGGCGGCTCCACCCCTCATGGTGGGGAGGGGAGAAATGTCCTGCCGGGTGGTGTCAGCAGCTGTTTCTCATAAATCGCAGCCGAGACAGCAATCTCAGATCAAACGGAACATTTGAGTTTGCCCGGTGGTGCCTCCCTTGCCGCCTCACTTGTTTATTTTGTCCCCTTCCCTAGAATGTCAACTCCACAAGTTTGTTTCCTGGTGTGTCTTCAGTGCCTAGAACGGAGCCTGGCATGCAGTAGGTGCTCACAAAGCGTTTGTTGAATGAATGAATGAATGAATGAGTGAATGAGTGAATGAATGAATGAGTGAATGAATGAATGAATGAATTCACTCACTTGTCTTGTTGATAGAAGCCTGTGGCTGGAGCAGAGGGAGTGAAGGGGAAAGAAGGAGGGGCAGGACCACAATAAGAGATTTGAGTTTTATTCTTAGGGCAACAGGGAGCCACGGAGAGGTGGGAGATGCTCACTCGGCTGCAGGAGAGCAGCGGGGAGGCCGTGCAGGGTCCAGGTGAGCATGATGCCTGTCCAGACTGCGCAGTCCTGTGGGGTGGAGAGAAGTGGGTGGGTTTCAGGTATGCTTTGCAGGTACAGCTACGAAGACTTTATGTAGAGGTGGAGACGGGCACAAGAGGAAACAGGTGGATGCCTCCTGGGTTTTGGGCCAGAGCCTAGTAGGTGTATAATGGGGCTGTTTAATGGGCTAAGGAAGAAGAGATCAGAGTTCTGGGTTTGGGGGGCCTCTAGGACCTCATGGGGAACCCCATGAGGGGCCAAAGCTGTCTCATTCACTATTATATACCCAGTGCCTAGGAAATTGCCTGGCATGCAGTAGGCACTCAATAAGTATTTGTGGCCTAAGGAAGGGTCCCAAGGAAGGGTAGCCTTTGAGTTGGTGAAGGGGCTTAGCATTGATTTCCAAAGGGCCTCAAACTCAGATACTAGGGGCCAGAAGGTAACATAGGTGAGTGAGGCAGGCAGTGGGCAACTATAACTCACCTTCAGCCACAGATGAAATCACAAAATAAGTTAGAAAATATTTGGAACTGACTGATAAAACACAACCTATGAAAACACGTGAGATGCAGCTAACGCAGTGCCTAGAGGGAAATTCATAGCTTCCATGTTGAAAATCAATTATCAAAGGCAGGAGTCAGCAAATGGCAGCCCGTGGGCCAAATCCAGCCTTGTTTTTTGACAAAAAGTTTTATTGGAACACAGACATGCTCTTCCATTTTTTTATTTCCTCTGGCTGCCTCTGTGCTACAGTGGCAGAATTGTGTCATTGTGACAAAGGCCATATGGCCCACAAAACCTAGAATATTCGCTATTTAGCCTTTACAGAAAAAGTCTGGCCATCCCTGACCTAATGTTTCACTTTGGGAAGCTAGAAAAAGAAGTGCAAAGTAAAGCCGAGGAAAATGGAAGCAAAGAAATAATAGTGAAAAGAGCAGAAATCCAGTGAAACAGAAACAATAGAGAAAAATTGGTGACACCAAAAACTGGTTCTTTAAAAATGCGATGAGATTGAACAAAACCCATCAGGGGATTGTGTTCAGGCTGCTGAATCTTGCAATCCTTTGATTTACTCCAGTTTCCTCATTCAGAGAACTCGTGAAAAAGAAGACACATGGTCAGTGGATGGTGTTGGGTTGTGGTTAGTTGGCTGAAGGAGGCAGTTCCCTGAGCCTCGATGTGCTCATCTGATAAATGGATTAATATAGCACCTACTAGCATGGCATGAAGGATTAAATGAGCTCATGCACAAAAACATCCTGGCACATACTTTGTGTTAACAGAGCTATTGCAAGTATAGGGCACCTACTGTCTGCACACTTGTGCATACAGATCCTACATGGATGAACCTTTTTTTTAAAGGAGGTATTGGGGATTGAACCCAGGACCTCATATGTGGGAAGCAGGCGCTCAGCCACTGAGCTACATCTGCTCCCCAGTGAGAGTTGATTTTTTTGTTCATTTGTTTTGTTTTCAGGACATAGTGGGGACTGAACCTGGGACCCCATATGTGGGAGGCAGGTGCTCAACTGCTTGAGCTATATCTGCTCATGGGATGAATGTTTAAATTCTTAAAGTATTACATATGTACTTGAATGTGTCTCAGGGAACAAGGTCTAACTAGCCCTTCCAGATGGTGAGTTCATGGATGTTGTGGTAGTTTGCATCTTTTGTTGACCCCAGAAAATTATATTCTTAAATTGATCCATTCCTGTGTGTGTGAACCTATTGTGAACTGTTGATTAGATTTTTCCAGTAAGGCATAGCCAGGGTGGGTCTTTTTTTTCCCCAAAGATTTATTTTTTTTATTTATCTCTCCCCACCCCCTCATTGATTTTCACTTGCTGTGTCTGTTCGTCTTCCTTATTCCTTTAGGAGGCACTAGAAGCTGACCCAGGACCGCTGATGTGGGAGGGAGGTGTGCAATCACTTGGGCCTCCTCCACTCCCTGCTTTGTTGTGTCTCGTTATGTTTTACCCCACACACACACATCTCTCTTGTTGGGTCATCTTGTTGTGTCAACTCACTGTCTTCTTCAGGAGGCGCCAGGAACCTCTGCTCCCTGCTTTGCTGTGTCTCATTATGTTTTTTTCCTTGTGTCTCTTGTTGCGTCAGCTTGCCACACCTGCCCGTCATGCCAGCTCACTGTCTTCTTTAGGGGGCACCGGGATCCGAACCAGCAACCTCCCGTGTGGTAGACGGGAGCCCGGTCGCCTGAGCCACACCCGCTTCCCGTGGCGGGTCTTAATCCTCTGACTGGAGCCTTTTATAAACCGGAATCAGCAGAGCCGCAGAAACAGAGGGAAACCTCCAGAAACTGAAATCAACAGAACCCGGGAGCGAGAAAGCCACAGGAGCAGAGAGGAAGCAGGAGGAAGTCAGAAGCCGAAAGCAACAAGGCTCAGAGGGGAGGGGAGAGAGGGGCAGACGCTGCCACGGGGCTGATCGCCCACGGCAGCGCAGGGAGAAAACACGTCCTGATGATGCCTTGATTTCAACAGGCTCAGAACCGTAAGCTTGTGAGTAAATACATCCCTATTGTAAAAGCCAACCCGTTTCCAGTATGTTGCACTGACAGCCTTTAGCAAACTAAAACAAAACTCAAAGCAGATGACCGAACGCTAAAAATAAAAAATGAGGGAAGCGGATGTGGCTCAAGCAGTTGGGCACCTGCCTACCACGCGGGAGGTCCCAGGTTCTCTTGCGGTGTCTCCTACAAAAGATGAGCAAGACCTACCCTCTGGTTTCTTGGACTTACCCTGGCCAGCTGACAGGGAGGTGAAGAGGGTCAGCCACCACACCAGGAGCCGAGAGTGCCTACAGCGGCAAGCAGGAGAAGTGCATCCATCAGCCATGTGGGATCTAAGCCCCTCCTTGATGTAGAGGGGGACTGGACATAGCCATCCCAGGTCCACAGGATGGAGGAATAGAGTATGGATGAGAGTGGACTTACTGGTGTTCTGCTGGGGAACTATTGTGATGAGTAAGGGAAGAAACTAGTAGTGATGTGGAGAGGGGGGCCACGGCGGCTGCTGATGGTCGGGAGAGGGAAGAAGAGCTACGGTGTGGGGGCATTTTCAGGAGTTGGAGTTGTCTTAGGTGGTGCTGCAGGGGTGGATGCTGGATGTCATGTGTCCTGTCGTGGCCCACTGGGTGGCCTGGGGGAGAGTGCGGACTACACTGTGGACCACCGTCCATGTGCCGCAGCGGTGCTCCAGAACGTATTCACCGGGTGCAGTGGATGTGCCTCAATGATGGAAGAGGCTGTTGATGTGGGAGGGGTGGTGTGGGTGGGGTGGGGGGTATATGGGGACCTCATAGTTTTTAAATGTAACATTTAAAAGAAAATAAAGAAAAAAGAATTTTAAAAAGCTCTAAAAAAAGATGATCAAGACAGTGAGTTGACACGGCAAGCTGATGCAACAAGATGACACAACAAGGAAACACAATGAGAGACATAACAGGCGGGAGCGGAGGCGGCTCAAGCCGTTGGGCGCCTCCCTCCCACATGGGAGGTCCCGGGTTCGGTTTTCCGTGCCTCCTAAAAAAAGAAGCCAAGCACACAACTAGCAGAGAGCACAAACAAGCGGGTTTTTAAAAATAAAATAAAAATGAGTTGTATTTTTTGCATCTTTTTGTTGAGGTGGGATTCACACACAATAAAATTCGCCCTCCGCAGTTTTGGTCCATTCTTAAGGTTGAACAGCTATCATCACTATGCGGTTCTGGAAAAGAAAAAAAACCGAGTTGATTTAAAGGTCATTTGAAGAAAAAGATGAAGTGCATTGAGTTGTAAAAAACTAAGTAAATGAGAGTTGCAAATTGCTGGCAAGTTTCTTGAGGACTGAAAGGGAAACCAGTTCAGCAAACAGCGGAATCGACGTGGACTTCCACGCCCAGAGAGGGGAGAGGACCCACACGCCATGCCAGCCCCACCCCCTCCCGCCCCCCATCCCAGCCTCCAGGGCGCAGGCTCGGAGCTGAGAAAGGAGCTGCACGGGGCCGGCAGTGGGGAAGTCTCCAATCGGCTCCCCGGCGTTTTCTTGGGAAGAGAAACAATTTTTTTTTTTTTTTTTCTGAAGCCAGGTTTTAATAATAAGTTTTATCTCTTTTTATACTATTGGAAGAGAAACAATTTTAAAAGGTGCCTTGGAAGTTAGAAACCCAGGGCTATAAAAGACCGTGGCGCCGGGACAGGTTAAAAATAAAAGACCAAGGATGAAAACAAAGTCAAATAAAACAAAAGTGAAAATGCTGGGGGAAAAAAAAAAAAAAAGAATGGATTAAACAAATAAATGGAAAGAAATAAAAAACTAATAATGAAAAATAGAAATAAAAACAAATGAAACAATGAAAGTTAAAAAAAAGAAAAAATTATGAAACAAAAAAAAATAAAAGTAAGTAAAAGGCCGCTGGGGAGCGGGGTAGCTCAGTGGCTGAGCACCTGCTCCCCATGTATGAGGTCCAGGGTTCAATCCCTGGTACCTCCTAAAAAATAAAAAATAAAAAAACAGAAAAGGCCCCTGCCAACGGGGGCACTTGGTATGGCCCTTGCAACGGAGGCCAGGCCGGGGCTGGGAGGAGGCGCCGCAGGCCTGCGCAAGGGTGCGATTTGCTGTGTGACCATAGGCAAGTGAATACTGTCTCTGCGTCTCGGCCGGGCGGTTCCCACAGACCCGGCTCTCGTGCGCCCCTGGAACGCGCCTTGGGTGCCTCGCCTGCCTCACCTGCTTCCCCGGGCCCTGCAGGCTCGCTGTGCGACCTTGGGAAGTGTCGGCACCTCTCTGAGCCTCGGTGCCCCGGTCTGCAAAGCGGGGAAGGGCAGAACAGCGACGAGCCAACGATTCGGGGAGATGAGGCCGAGCGAAACGCCCAGAGCCGGGGGGCAGGGCCCTGCGGGAATGGGGGGCCTGGCCCGGGACTTGGCACACTTGGGGGCCCTGCCCAGCTGGACCCTTCTGGCAGCAGAGCCCGGGGCGCCCCCTGGCGGTGCCCCTGCCCATCGCAGCGCCTTGGGGGCCGCAGATCTAACTCCGGGGCGCCCCGGGAACTGGGGAACTTTCCCTCCCTTGGCGCTCAAGCTCCGTCGCCCCCCCTCCAGGAACCCTCCCCGGACCCCCAACACCCCCAGTGGTGACCCCCCCCGGTCACGTGTCTGGGGGAAGGGGAGGGGCCTGAGACCCAGCCCAACAGAGGGGGTGAAAAGGGGTGGGAGGGGGTGGGAGGGGGTGGGGGGAAGCCTGGGGAGATGCCAGGTCCCCCACCGAGTGGGAGGGGGGATGGCAAGAGCCGGATGGGAGGGGTCCCAAAGAGCGCACCCCCTAAATTCCATTCTGCAGCAAACCCTCCGAGAAAACAAGCCTCCTTTGGGGGCTTGGGCACCCCTGCCCTCCAAGGGCAGCCCCTTTGCGGGGGCCGAGGGGCCGAGAGGGGCCAGGACGTGCCCCCAGAAGCTTCCTCCCCTCCAGGCTGCTCCACTGAGGGTCCCCAAGCCTCTCTGCCAGGCCTGCTGGAGCCCGGTCATGTTGACTTCCGGCTCTGGTGTCTAGGGGACCCCAGGTCAAGGCCGGGCTCAGAGCCAGAAGCTTCTGGAAGAAACGGAGGCCCAGCGGATCACCTGGCCCCAGCCCGAGGCGCCCTCTTGCTCTAGCAACGAGATTCTAAGAGCGTTTGGAAACCTTAGACTGTGTAGGAGCCGAAGGGGGCTGGAATACTATGCAGCCGTGAAAAAGAATGAGGATGGGGCTTTTGTGCCAAACAGGGTGGCAGGCGCCCCGGAGACGAGGATGGGGTGGGGATGAGAGCACATATTCCAGCTGTGCGGCCTTGGCCAGGTTTCTCAACCTCTCTGAGCCTCAGTTTCTTCCGCCATAAAATGGGAATTTAAAAATCCCCTTCTTAGGGATGTTGTAAGGCTTAAATATGGAGCTCGTAGAAGAGTCCCTCATTCCTAATAAGAGCTCTCTAAGTGTTTGTGGTTATTCTTATTATTTTATGCCTAAAATACCGGAGAGCAGGGGGTGGGGGGAGCCGGTGGGTGCAGTTTTCAATGAATTTTAAGTGGGTGCTCGGGAAAGCCCCCATTGGAGCAAAGACCTGGGAGGGGTGAGGAAGCGAGCGATGGAGGCATCTGGGGGAAGACTACTCGAAAAGGGGGAGCGGCCTGTGCAAAGGCCCTGAGGCAGGACCGTGGGGCTGGAGCGGAGGAAGCGAGGGGGAGAGGGGACGGGCGCGCAGGGCCCGGTGGGCCCCCGGGTGGACGTGGGCTTTCACCCAAGGGCGGTGGGAGCCACGGAGGGCTGTGGGCAGAGGGGGGACGCGCCCTGGCTCCGGTGCTCGTCCGCGCCCTCTGGCGGCTGCAGGGAGCTCAGCCGGGGTGCGTGCGGAGTGGGACACAAACCGGTCACAGCGGTCACTGGGCAGGTGCCTGGGGACAGGGGAGGGAGGGCAACTTGAGCCCCTCTTGGGCGCCTCCAGGAACCCGGAGCACGTGGAAGTCACCCTGCTCAGAAAATACTTAAAAAATACGCGTGCGGCGACGGTTCCGTCAGCTCCTCAGAGTCTCACCAGAAGGGACCCCCAGACGGCTGCAGAAGACTGGCCCTCGGACCTCCCAGCGCGCCCACCCCAGCCCGGCGGCCACGCTGTCCCCTCCCTGGCCCCCCCAAAAATCCCAAAAAGGCTCAGACAATCCCAAGCAGGGCGCAGGCGCCCTGCCCGCCAGACTGCGGGAAAGCCCATCTCCGAAAACGAGTCCTCGTCATTTGCTCACAGTTTTTAAAGGAGGGGAAACTTCCCGTCCCTCCCTTTTTGCTCTCTCTCGTAGGGTATTTCGCTCAGAGGGGACCGGGGACTTCCCCGGCAGCGCCGGGTCGCCCGTGGCGCGCACGCGGGCGGCGGCCACCGGGGGGCGCTGGGGCGGCGTGAATTGGGGCTGAGCCCCTTCAGGCAGGAGAGAAGTGGGGGTACCCCCCCCCCGAGTCTCCCCCGTGGAGAGGAAGCTGTGCCAGGTTCCAAGACA
The DNA here is from genome assembly GCF_030445035.2 of Dasypus novemcinctus. Classification (NCBI taxonomy): domain Eukaryota; kingdom Metazoa; phylum Chordata; class Mammalia; order Cingulata; family Dasypodidae; genus Dasypus; species Dasypus novemcinctus. Next base: position 81,344,694 of record NC_080691.1, on the reverse strand, counting down.
TTCCCGAGACAGGCCGCCCTCCTGCCGGCGCCGGGCTCCGCTTACCTCCTCCTTCCGGAAGCTTCCCTGCGCGCCCCCTCCCGGGCGTGCAAGCGGGGGGCGCCTGCAGCGTCCCGCCCCCCCAGCCCTCACCGCCTCGCAGTGGGTTTCTAGCGTCGTGCCTCCAGCGCCCAGGGCCGGGACCTGCACACAGTCGGAGCTCAATAAATGTTGGCTGAGTGAGTGGACGGACGAGTCATCTTCTCTCCCGTGAGCTCCACGAGGGCAGGGAACAGCCTGTGTTTCCAGTGCCCAGCAAAGGAAAGGGCCTGCCTACCATAGGTGCTCAATAATTGTTAGTCAAAAGAATGCATGAACCGAGCACCTACTGTGTGCCACGCTGATTCTCGGAAACATGTGCTGTGCTGATTCTCAGAAACATGCAGGACTGAGACAGCCCTGTCCCAAAGGCCTGCATCCAGTAGGTGCTCAATAATTGTCAGTCAGAGGAACACCTGCACTGAGCACCTACTGTGTGCCACACTTGTGCTGATTCTGGGAAACGTACAGGACCAAGACAGCCCTGTCCTGTGGGCCTACATACAGTAGGTGCGCAACAATTGTTAGTCAAAGGAATGCCTGCACTGAGCACCTACTGTGTGCCACGCCTGTGCTGATTCCTGGAAACATGCAGGACCGAGACAGCCCTGCCCTGTGCCCTCTTGGGGTGGGCAGAGCACGCGAGAAACCACCTATTTATTTTCTTTCTTTTTTGTTGTTGTCGTTGCGACACCACTCGTGGGCGGGCTGCACTTTTTTCGTGTGAGTTGGCTCTCTTTACGGGGTGCACTCCTTGCACGTGGGGCTCCCCTACATGGGAGACACCCCCGCATGGCATGGGACTCCTTGCGTGCATCAGCACTGCACATCAGCCAGCTGTACACAGGTCAAGGAGGCCCAGGGTTTGAACCCTGGACCTCCCAAGTGGTAGGCGGACGCTCTATCTTTTGAGCCAAGTCCGCTTCCCGAGAAAACACCTATTAATAAAAAACGACACGAAGAAGAGTATTTCGGAGATGATGAAGGAACAGCCCCCCGGAATCCCTCGGAGAACCCCCGGCTCCTTTCCCCGCCACTGCGGGGTGACCTCGTGTCCCTGGGCTCGGCTTGTGCGCCTGCAGTTTGGGGGAGGGTGCCCGCGTCTAGCCGGCGCGCTGGGAGGCGGAGAGCGCCTTCCCCAGCACAGAACACCCCCGGTCAGGGCCTGGGCCGCAGGGGCGCTGCCAGGCGGGCACCCTTTGCCCGAGTGCTGGGCTGAAGCGCGGGCGTGTCGGGGCTCCAGGTCCAAGGTCACTGCGTCCTTTGTCCAAATGGGGACGGGCTGGGAAGACCCAGGAAAGGGCTGCTGCGGGTCTGCAGTGGGGGGCCCGAGCCTGGCACCAGCGCCCGTGGGGCTCCCCGGCGCGGCCTGGCTCCCCTGGGCCAGGTGAAGGTGTGCAGGCAGAACTTGTGTCCAGCGGCTTTGAGGAGCAGGGAGGGGTCCTCTGGGACTCACGAGGTCCTGACAGGCCCACATCTCACCCCCTCTTCTGCCTCTGCCTGGCGGGGTCCCCTCCCCTGCTCACCTGGTCTCCCACGGAGTGTCCTCCCTCCAGCCGCCAGAGGGCGCCTGTGAGCTCGAGGCGGGACCAGTCCCTCCTCTGCCCACAGCCCTCCATGGCTCCCACCGCCCCAGGGAAGGCGAGTCCACGTCCTCCCTGCGGACCTGCCCCTCCTGCCCTCCCCTCGTCCCGCTCTGCCCCTGGCTCCCTCCACTCCAGCCCAGCAGGCCCCCGTCTGCCTCAGGACCTTTGCACTGGCTGTCCCACCCTCCAGGACATTTCTCCCCCAAGTTGTGCCTAAGCTCATCTCCTTCTCTTCCTCCAGGTCTTGGCTCCAAGGCCACCTCCTCCAAGTGGCCCTCCCTGACTACCCAGCTCAAGTCTTTCCTCCTGAGACTCTTCCGGTCACCTCGCCCTGGTTATGCCTTCAGAAGCGTCTGCGCTTTCTGAAGTCACCTTGCTTCCTTCTCTGATGACTGCTGACTGCCCGCCCTCACCACTCCGCCCCCAACTAAAAAACAGAGCAAGGGACCCGCTGGCCCTGCCAGCTGCCTGTCTGGTGCACAGCAGGCTCCGAAGACGTCAGTCCAAAGAACAAGATGGCCCCTGCAACGGGCCACGTGTCACTGGCTCTCGCTCGGGTCAGAGACTGGTCTGCGCCCAGGGCCGCCCCACCCACCACACCCCGGAAAATTCGCTCTTTGGACTCTGCCCCCAGACGTTTCACTTTCTAGAGGCCGGTGGGGCCCAAAGCCCTGCAAAGTTCTGAGTCAGGGACGAAAATAGTGGCAGGAAGTGACTGTTTGGGTGACTCACGCCAGGCCCGCCCTCCCCGCAGAGGCAACAGCAGGCAGAATTCATTGTTCAAATGGGGCTGCCCCGGCGGGAGTGGCTTGAGGCTGGTGGGGCTCAGCTCCACCCCTCCTGAGCCCTCCCTCAAGCCCGTTCGGCCCGTGGTAGGTCGGCTTTTTCCGTTGTCCAGCGTGGGTGACTCTGGGCTCTGGAATTCTCCTCTTTGGGCCTCGGTTTCCCCATCTGTCAAATGGGCGTGATAATATGAGCTGCTACCTCAAGGGGTCCTTGGGGGGATTAAAATGCGTTGAACAGAGACAATTCACAAGCATGGACGCTGTATTTGTGTGGTGTCTCACGAGATCTGTTGAGGACCCTGAAACACCAAATGTTCGGAGGAGGAAGCCGGCTGAGAGAGGGCAAGACACTTGCCCAACGTCACACAACAGGACAGGAACCCAGCCTTGGTGGTGGTCCTCCAAAGGCCCTTCCCATCAAGGCACACCCCAAAGAAAAAGGACTGTGGGAGAAACGGCCGCATATGCCCCCTGTATTTACGCTCTCCCATTTCCCTGCGGTCTGAACTGACTTTAAGAGAAGCACATGGCCGCTCCGAGCACAGACTACATTTCCCAGCCTCCCTTGCAGCCGGAGGGCGGGCCTACGGCCACACTGACCAACGAGGTGCGAGCCGACGCCTACGTAACTTCCGGTTCCGGCCTTTCACGCGGAAGCGAGGGCGTTCCGGCTCCCATTTCGGAAACAAGAGCCACGTTTTTAGCACTAAGCCCGCGGCGCGGGAGCGGCGTTCAATAAATATTTATTATCATCAAAAGGCCGCGCCCGTGGCCCCCCAGCCCGTTCCTCCCCGTCCCCAGGGGTCACTCCGCCCCTCCCGGCTTGTCCTCGGGGGCCTGCGCCCCGCGCTGCCCCCACATGTGGTTGTAGAGCCCCAGCTGGACCATCTGCGCGTGGTGGATGATGAGGGGCTGCACCCCGGGGCCGGGAGGGGGCCCAGGGGTAGCGGGTGGGCAGGCTGGCGGCGGGGGCCCCCACGGGCGCAGGGGCGGCTGCGGGCAGCCCGGCCAGGCCGGGAAGGGTGGCTGGGGCCCCGGGGGTCCCTGGCCCCCGCCGGGTCCTGGCACCCCAGAAGGCACCTGCGTCCCAAATGACATCTGGGCCCCGAAGGCGGCCTGGAGCGCCTCCATCTGGCCCTGCCAGGCCAGGTAGCTCCGGCAGTAGGCCGAGTAGGCACTGCTCAGGGCCGCCGCCCGCTGCCGCTCCCCCTCCAGGCGCTGGCTCTGCTCGCGCATGGCCCGGGCCTCCTGCTCCCGCTCCCACGTGGCCCTGCGCGCCCGCAGCGTCCGGGCCCTGAAGGTGTTGCCCACCCTCCTGGCGAAGATGGGGGAGTGCTCGTCCAACATCACCAGGCCGGCGAGCAGGCCGGCCGTGTCGGGGCCGAGCTGGGCCCGCGAGGTCTCCAGGGGCAGGAAGGGGATGACCGAGTCGTGCCAGCCGTGCCGCGTGAGGCTGCCCATCAGGGCCTGGCTGACCTGGTGCAGGCTCAGGCGGCAGTCGAAGTTGGAGGTGAGCAGCAGGACGGTGAAGGCCGAGTGGTCGATGGCGTCCTGGAGACAGCGCAGCTCGCCGCGCCCGGGCACCTGGAAGTCCTCGCAGAAGGTGGCCCCGTCGGGCACCCCGAGGGCCTCGAGCCTCTCGCGCACCCTCAGGGCGACGTGCTCGTCCACCCGGGCGTGGAGGATCACGAAATTGTAGAATTTCTGCTCCCACGCCTCCAGCTCAGGGGGCGGGGGGCAAGGGGACGAGAAGGGGGCGGGGGAACAAGGAGGCGGGAGAGGAGGAGAGACGGGGGACGTTTTGGGGGCTGACGGGGTAGGTGGGCAGAGCATGGCTTCCTGGGAAGTAGTGTCTTCTACGGAAAGGGGGAGCGGTGTCCGGGCATTGGCAGGGCGAGGGTTTTCGGGGGGCTCGGGAGCGGGCGATGGGAGAGAGTTGGGGGCTTCGGACACCTCTGTGCAATCCACTGGGCGGTGGGAGCTGGTTTCGGGGACAGCCGAGGGGCCCAGGAGGCCCTCGGGGCTGGGATCGGGGGCCACCGTGGGAAGGCCGGCGGCTGGGGCGCCCGCCGTCTGCAGGGAGCCGGGCCAGCTCATCTCCTCGGGCACCGGGCTGACCAGGGGCTCGTCGCAGAGCTTGCTGGGCCCGGGTGGGGCGCGGTGCTGGGAGATGAAACGCATGGTGGGCGACTGGCTGATCTCCAAATCGCTGGCCAAGGAGGACGGGGTGTCCGTGGATCGCAGGGGGCACCCCTGGCTCCAGCCCGACAGGCCCTCAATGGGCTGTGGAAGGCTCCGGGTGGCCGAGGGCGACGCCGAGGACGGCGGGAGGCAGCCCAGTTCGGAGCGAAGGGGCTGGAAGCCCCCCGGGTTCCCGGCCATGTCCCACCCGCACCGGTCCCGGGCCTCCGCCTGGAGCTCGCCCAGCCGAGGGTCGTCTCTGGATGCCAGGACCCGGAGGGCCACCCCGAAGGCCTCTTCCCGCAGAGACGCGGGGCATAGCTTCTCCTCGGCCAGCAGGTGGTACAGGTGGGCCACAGTCCAGGCCAGATAGGGCGGCTCCCCGGGGCTCTCGGCGCGGTTCACACCCGCCCACCGGCGGGCCACGAGCCGGGCCACCTCGTCCGCGCGCAGCGCCTCCAGGGAGATGCGCGCCTCGGTCTCCTGGCCCAGCCTCAGGAGCACCATGGCGTGCAGGAGGTGGGCGCCCGGGCAGCGCCGCGTCTTCAGTTTGTGCTTCAGGTACAAGAGCTTGTCCTGGCCTGCCCTGCCTAGCACGTCGAAGGCGCCGGACAGCGATGGGCCTGGACCGGCCATGGGCATGGGGGGGCGCGGCCTCCGGCGGCGGGGGACGCGCAGAGTGGCCGAGACATGTTCCGCCCCCCCTGCCACCTGCGCACCCGGCGTCCCCTCACTGTACCAGGTCCCGTCGGGTCAGACCTGGGGGAGAAGGGAGCAGGCGGTTACTGCTAGACGTTGCACAGCCCGGATGCCTCCCCACTTGCCCATCTTTCAGCTGCACTGTGTCCAGGCAGGTGACCTTGGAGCAAGATGCATCACCTGCCCCCAACCACAGCTCCCGCCACCGCAGAATGAGAAGAACTGGCCAGTGCCCTGGTGTTCACCTGCACGGAACTCGTTTACACAACGACCTGGAAGAGGGAGGCGCGGGGGAGCGGAGAGAGCTCGGCGTTGAGCGCCTGCCTCCCAGGTATGAGGTCCTGGGTTCTATCACAAGGTAGGCGCTTGTGGTGGTTTGGAACTGTATGTACATCAGAAAACCAAATGTTCTTAAAGTTAACCCATTCCCGTGGGCGTGGACCCATTGCAAGTACGACCTTTGGGTGAGGCTGCTTCAGGTAAGGTGTGATCCAGCTCACGTGGTATGGGTCTTAATCCTACTATTGGAGTCCTTTTTAAGAGAATGAAATTCAGACAGAGGGAGAGAGCCACGGGAAGCAAAAAGCTGAACCAGAACCCAGACAAGAAGAGACCAGAAGAGGCTGCCCTGTGCCTGGCCATGTGGCAGGGGAGCCAAGAATGACCGGCAGCTGGTCTTTGGGAAGAAAGCATTGTCTTGATGATGCCTTGATTTGGACATTTTTTCCAGCCTCAAAACATTGCGTGGGGAAGCAGATGTGGCTTGAGCAGCTGGGTGCCCGCCTACCACGTGGGAAGTCCTGGGTTTGGTTCCCAGGGGCCCCTAAAGAAGATGACCAAGACAGCAAGCTGACACAGCAAGGTGACGCAACGAGATGTGGTAACGAAGAGACACAACAAGGAAACCCAATGAGAGACACAACAAGCGGGAGCAGAGGTGGCTCAAGCCACTGGGCGCCTCTTTCCCACATGGGAGGTCCTGGGTTCAGTTTCCATGCCTCCTAAAAAGAAGAGGAACAGACGCAGAGAGCACACAAACGAACAGACACAGGAGAGAGCGAACACAAGCAATGAGGGGGTGGAATAAAGAAAATAAGTCTTAAAAACCGTGAGTAAATTCCCACTGTTTAAACCCAGCCCTTCTCGTGGTATCTGCTTGTAGCAGCCTAGAAAATGAAAACAATGCTATTATTTTTCCCATTTATCGATGAAGAAAAGGAGGCACAGAGAGGTCAGGCCACTTGCCTAAAGCCACACAGCTAGGGAGGAATGGGATTTGAACCTAAGCAATGTGGCTCATTAGGCTGTGTCTAACCATAAGGCCACATTGCCCAGGAGAATAGTAACAGCCTCTTGATGGGCTCATTTCAGGAAATGAAGTTGCGTTAACACTTGGAAAGTTCCGAGCCTGATGACCGGTAAGCAGTGGGTGCTCAATACGTGCAGCATGAGTGGCAGGAGGCCTCCACGATGGTCTCCGATAACCCTTACATCGGTACCGGGGTTAGTCTGCGTGACCGACTGAATACGGAAGAAAGGATGGGCTGTCCATTCTGACGTTGGATTCTAAAACACCCTGTCCTGTGGCTTCTGTCTCGGTCACCCTCTCTCTGTCCCTCTTTCTGGGAACGCTGTGTCTGGATGGTCCACTGGAGAGGCCGTAGCAGTGGCAGTCCCTGGCCCACAGCCATGTGAGGGCGCCGCCTCGGATTAGGTCCTCCAGCCTCGGTGGAGCCTTCAGATGATTCCATTCCAGAAGACAGCTTGACTCAACTTCTCGAGAGAATCTGAGAAGCAACCATCCAGCCAAGCCATCCCCAGGCCTCAGAAATTGTGCGGGATGGTAAACTGATCAACGCTCGTGGTTTCAAGCCTGCTAACTCTGGGACGATTTGTTACGCAGCCATAGCTAACTCGCACAGCTAGCATTTCTCATATTATGAGCTCGCTAGGGCTGAGGGCCAGCTCTAGCCTCAGAGTGCTGCTAAACCGTTTGGAAGTCATTTCCTCTTCTCAGAAAAGTCAAGTCAGGGCAGGGGGACTGGGGAGCTAATGCGTAATGGGTATAGGGTCTGTTTGGGGAGATGGCAGAGTTTTAGGAATGGAAGGTGGTGAGGGGATCGCAATCTAACGAATTTAATGAAGCGCGTTGAATGTGTGCTTGGGGGTGGCTGAGGCGGGAAAGTTTATGTTGTCGATAGGTTCCCACGAATGAAAAAAAAGGACAACTAAGGTGACAATGACAAGTAAATGAAATACATGATCCTGGATGGGACCTATCAAGGGAGGAGAAAAGGTTCAAATGGACATGATCGGGACCTATGGGAAAATTGGACTCAGACTATCAGCTTTATGTCAGTGTCAAAGTTCTTGAACTTGGTAACTGCACTTGAGGTGCCCCACAAGCAAACATCCTTGTTCTTAGGAAATGTTCGCGGACATGTTACGTGCTTAAGGAGCAGGATGCGTTTGGAAAATGGCTTGATAAAAACAGCTGTACAGACAAACAGAAAGACAACCAGCCAGATGGATGGATGGATGGCTAGCTAGCTAGCTAGAATGATGTGGCAGATGTGACAAAATGTTAAAGTTGGTGGATCTAGTTATCTGAGTAGGGAATATTTTGGGGTTCTCTGATTGGGGCTTGTACTATTTTTATAACTGTCCTGTAAGCTCAGTATTTCAAAATAAAATGGAAAAAAAAACACAAAAAAAACAGCCAAGCGGAGGCTCCCCGCCTTAGCTGTTTCTTCTGGTAGGAAAGCTCTTTCCCAAGACCTTATTTCATCATTCGTTAAATTAGAATCATAGATGAGGGCGCTGGCCCTGGACCGCCACCTCAGCTCCTCCTCCCATTCTGTTCCTCCCACGTCACCCTGTTCCTCCCACAACAGAGCCTTGACCTTGGGTAACCTCTTTTGTGCGTGTGCATTAAACCTTCCGCGTCTACCCCCGCTTCCCCAGGGGGCTGTGGCGTGGGCGAGCTGGGTGGTTGCCAGATCGCTGACGCAGAGGGCTGGCAGCTCATCACTACTTGTTGAGTGAATGAATGAATGAATGAATGAATGGGGCCACTACTCCTATCCTTCCAAGGTTGCGGAGGAGAAAACGGGGGCCCAAAGAGAAGGCGCTTCCCAAAGGCACGTGGCAAGGACCCTTGGGGAGAGGGCTCCAAGCCCTGTCGTTTAAGTCGCCAGCGCCCCAATGAGTGTCACTGTGAGACTCGAGGCGAACGCAAATCCTGAGGTCTGTTTCGGGGACCGTACGCCTTCTGGGTGCCCCTCAGCCTGTCCCCACCTGGTACCCAGGACAAGAGCCAACAGCCCGGGCCAGGGGGGCTCCAGCGGGGACAATCCCGTCCCCCAGGGGACACCAGGCAGTGTCTGGAAATATTCTGGATTGTCACGTCGGCGGCCTGCAACGCACAGGTCGGCCCCCGCCCGCAGAGAATGACCCGGCACCCAAGGTCAACGTCGGCTCTGCGATGTTGGGGAGAAAAAGCTGACTTTGACCGCCCAGCCCCTTTGCTGACAAGCTGCAGACCACGTCTTACAAATGATTCAGGATTTTTGAGCAAATTGGCGCCACTGGGGCCAAAGTCCATGATACCAGCGAGGGGCGTGGGAGGGCGCCGGGGGCAGGAATCAGAAAGGGCAAGAGGACGTGACTCAGCCAGGGAGGGGGCGTGCAGAGACGGGGTCCTGGAGGGAGAAGCAGGAAACGAAGCTCGCGGCTGTCTGGGTGCTCTGGAAAATGGAAGCCACCCTCTGGGGAAGTGCCACGGTGGAGGGACCCACAGAAGAGGAGAAGTTTGAGGTTGACGGAGAAGGAGGGGGAAAGCGAGAAAGGCCGCCGCAGTGCCCGCCGCGTGGCTGCATAGCAGCCTGGCAGTTCCTCAAAAGGCTAACTACAGACTTGTCACATGACTGGGCCGTTCCACTCCTGGGCGTGCACCCAAGAGAACCGATAATAGACGTCCACGCCGAGCCCTGTGCACCAGCGCTCAAAACGTGGACACAGCCCCAGTGTCCCCCAACGGACCAACAGAGATGGCGGAATATTATTCAGCCACGAAGAGGAATGCAGCTCTGATTCGTGCTACGTTCAAGCTGGAGGGATCTTGAGATCGTTAGGCTATGTGAAAGAAGCAGGACTCAGAGCTTGCCGTTGTATGAGCCCATTACACGACATGTCTAGAACAGGCAAGTCCACGAGACAGGAAGTGGATCCGTGAGATGCTCCCCCCACACACGTTCTCCTTTCCCATTTTTCCTGCTGGCTAGGAAGTGAATGTGATGGCTGGAGCCACAGCAGCCATCATGGACCGTGAAGTAACATTGGGACTGGAGTCCCAGGTGGCAGAGCAACAGGATAGAAGGAACCTGAGTCCCTGATACTCCAATGACTCGCAGCTGAGCACAACTTGATGGGGTCATCAAGGGGTTCACCTGACTGCCTCACCTTATCCTTCTTCTAGGAAGCATACCCTAATGTATGCTCATAGCTCTTGTTCTTCCCATCATGGGAACTTAGCGTCTCTTCCGTACTAAGCGTCCTGAGAGCTGGGTCCCCATTCCCGCATACCCCCATATCCTAGAGCAGGGTCTGCACTGCCGCTGCCTGTGGGGGCCAGGCTGGCAGAGGCCACCCATCCATTACGTGTGTACTTAATGGCAGGCACTGCTGGGGATACACAGTGGACAACAGAGACAAAACTCTGCCCTCATGGAATTGACTTTCTAATAAGAGAGACAATCAACAAATAAATAAATAGTAAATATTATCTGTGAAGTGCCCCAAAATGTGTTCACCGAGTGTGATGAGTGCGCCGCAGTGATGAGGGAGGTTGTTGGTGTGGGAGGAGTGGGGTGGGGGTGGGGGGTGTCCTGGAACCTCTTATATTTTTCAGTGTAACATTTTTGTGTATGATGTATGTATCTTCAAAAAAATACAATTTCCAAAAATGATGTGGGGGTGGGGAGTGGGTTATATGGGAACCTCTTATGTTTTTGCTTTTTTATGTTTTTTAATGTAACATTCCTTGTGATCTATTAACTTTAATTTTTAAAAAAAATCCTTTGCTTATTTAAAAAAAATAAATAAATAGTAAAATGTGGGGGCAGATGTGGCTTAAGCAGCTGGGTGCCCGCCTACCATGGGGGAGGTCCTGGGTTCAGTTTCCAGTGCCCCCTAAAGAAGACGAGCAAGACAGCAAGCTGATGCAACGTGCTGGCATGGCAAGCTGACTCAACAGGATGACACGACAAGGAAAACACAATGAGAGACTCAACAAGCAGGGAGTAGAGGTGGCTCAAGCGATTGGGCGCCTCCCTCCCACATGGGAGGTCCCGATTTCAGCTCCCAGTGCCTCCTAAAAAGTAGATGGGCAGACACAGAGAGCACACAACGAACAGACACAGAGAGCAGACAGCGAGCACAAACGAGGGGGCCGGGGAAGAAATAAATACAAAATAATAATAGTAAAATGTACAGCGTATGGGATGGTGAGAAATGCTCCAGGGAACCTGCAGCAGGAAAGGCGGATCAAGAATACAGAGATTTGCGGGGAGCGGGAGGAGGTATTTTCAGTTGTAAACAATGTGATCCAAGAAAACATCAATGAGAAAGAGCCATTGAAGCAGGACAGAAGGTTGGTGAGTGTCTCGTGGGGATACCTGAGGGCAAAGCAACCCAGGCAGGGAAGCCTGAGCCAAGGCCCTGGGGCAGGACCGGGCGTGTTGAGGGAACAGGGAGGAGGCCCTTGTGGCTGGAACAGAGAGAACGAGGTGGAGGGCAGGAGGAGGGGAGGGCAGCGAGGGGACAGTGTATACAGGGCCTGGGGGGCCACGGGGAGGACGTGGGCTTTTACCCCAAGGAAGGTGGCAGCCCTGGAGGGCTGTGGGCAGAGGAGGGCGGGCCCTGACCTGGTGCTCCCAGGCGCCCTCTGCCTGCCGCAGGGAGAACAGACTGTAGGGGGGCTGGGGGGGGCGATGGGAACCTGGGCAAAGGTGACTGCACAGACTCAGACGGAGTCAGACCAGGGGGATCGAGAGGCAAGGGCAGGAACCTCGGCCAATCGGGTGGGCCATGAGGACCTGGCACCCCCCCGGACCTGTCAATGCAGGGTCTGTGACTCAGCTTTCGCCGATTGTCGCCAGGAGGGCAAACGGGCAGATTGTTCAGGAGGAACCAGAAATCCAGACGTTCAGGAATACCTAATTTTTACAAGATGACAATTTAAATATTTTAAAAGACGCCTGATGAGCTTTTCAAAAAAAGCACGTTTGTGGTTCAGTGCGCAATCCCTAGAGTGAAAACTTGGAACATGTTTGTTGAAGAATAAGTAAATGAAGTGTGTGAGGAGGAGGAAGGGATAGGGATACAGCACTCCACTCATTCACTCATTCACTCATTCATTCATTCATTCATTCATCCATCCAAGAAGTAATTTTTTTAGCATCTGCCATGTATCAGGAGCCCCAGGACGTATCGGAAATTCTGTAGAGACAAAAAGGAAATAGTCCCTTCCGACTGGGAGCTCACAGTCTAGCGGGTAACAAGAGCTGACCTGAAATAAGGACTCACTAGCTACCACGGCAGCTTCCTTTTGTTCCGCCAGCTCATGAGGCACAGCCCTGCCTCAGGACCTTTGCACTGCATGTTCCCTCAGCGGGGAATGTTCCTCCCTTTAGCCCACGGCGATTCCCAACCCAACTTTGGGGTTTTGTTCCAGCCGGCTGGGATCATAACTTTTGCACAATTGCTCTTGTCAGGGAGGAGTCAAAAAGTAAATCCCCCGTCTCGTTGTGTAAATAAAGTTTACACAAACACATATGTACATGAGTGAGAGGCACGCAGCCACACTCACTCATTTACCTATGGCCTGAGGTTGCTTTCCCACTAAGACAGCAGACTGGATTATTTAAGACAAAGGCCATCTGGCCCCCCAAACAAAATATTTCCTGTCAGGGCTACCAGATGGGAACTTTGGTTTTGTTTTCCATGCCATAGAGGGACAAAATTGGCCAAGATGGGAAGCAGAGCTGGCTCAAGCAGCAGAGGGCCCGTCTACCATATGAGAGGTGCCAGGTTCGGTTCCTGGTGCCTCCTAAAGAAGATGAGCAAGACAGCTGATGCGGCGAGCTAATGCGACCAATATCGTTCAACGAGATGACGCAACGAAGAGACACAACAAGGAAGCACAATGAGAGACACAACAAGCGAGAACAGAGATGACCCAAGCAATTGGGTGCCTCCCTCCTACACGGGAGGTCCCGGGTTCAGTTCCCGGTGCCTCCTAAAAAGAAGACAGGTACACAACAAACAGATACAGAGAGCAAACAGCAAGGGCAAACAACTGGGGTGGAGGCGTAGGAATAAATAAATAAAATAAATATTTGGAAAAAAAATAAAAATTGGCCGAGATGACACAGTTCATCACTGGCAGACCGCCTATTCGGCGCCAACGCCTGTGACTGAAGCCACAATCCTATATGACCATCTCTGTGGTCCCGTGTAATTCCTCTGGGGTATAACGACATTCTCCCTGCCTGGGCCAACAGCACCGTCCAAGAGAACTTTCCGGGGCGATGGACGCGTTCTCCATCGGTACGGTTCAGCGTTGTAGCCTCTGCCTCGTATGGCTACTGAGTGCTCGAACTGGGGCCACTGCTACCGAGGAGAAACCACATTTTACCTTTTATTCAAATTTTAATTAACTGACATTTCAACTTAAAAGCTGAAGCAAGGGAGCAGATGTAGCTCAAGGGGGAGAGCACCGGCTTCTCATACACCAAGTCCCAGGTTCGATCCCCAGTACCTCCTGAAGACAAAACCATCAAGTAAACAGAAAACAACTACTCTCATTGGGGAGCGTATGTAGCTCAGTGGCTGAGCACCTGCCTCCATCTTTGAGGTCCTGGGTTCTATCCCCAGTACTGCCTAAAAAACAAACAAAAAAGCTGAAGCAGTGTAAAAACTTTTTTCCCCCCATTGAACAAACCTTTATTCTTTTGGGAGGAACCCATTTCCCTTTCACTGTTGAAAAGTCAGCGTCTGAATTGAGATGTGCTGTGGATGTAAAATACACACTGGGATTTCAAAGAAATCAGTACGAAAAGAGAAGGTCAGATCCCCGTGCATAATTTCTACATTGGTTATATGTTGGATATACTGGTTAACTAAGATTTATTCAAATTAATTTCACCTGTTTTTCCTTTCATTAATGTGGCTGCTAGAAAATTTAAAATTATGTGTACACCTCGCATTTTATCTCTGGACAGTGCAGGTTTAGAAATTTCCATCCAGTTAAGTTGGAGTTAGTGTTATTTTGGAGGCACAGAGAGGTTAAGCAAGTAGCCCAGAAGCACATAGCTTGCCAGGGGCAAACTAGACTTAAAGCCAGGCTACTGGCCCCAGAACCCACAGAGCCTGTGGTCTCCAAAGTGTACTGCCACAGATTCCAGCTTGCATGGACCTAGCTACATGGCTTGAGCAACTATATTATCTAGTTTTTATTGAACTAACTCTCATGAAATTGGCGTGTGGACTCCTGAAGAGAGATGGAGCCAGGCGACGTTGCAGGCACAAGGGAGCAGGAAAGAGGCACAGCGCACAGCTCCTTATGGTGCGAGCTTGCTGCCAGCCACACAGCGGGATAAAGACGACGACGATCTTACATTCCGGTGGGACCACACCACAAGCCGACTGAACATTCTGAAATAATCAAGACGACTATTAGAAATCTGGCCCCAAATCACCCTTAACGGCAATAACCGTCAGACCAACTGTTCTTCCCACCTTCGGACGCCTCCCAGGAACAGCTGCGTATACAGCTCACAAAGAAAAGAAAAACAGACACGTCGGGTACGCCCTCCAGCTTTTAACTGATTTAGGGACACGGCTGATAAATCATGGCCCGGGAGAGGGTGGTCCCTCCTGGGAGGGGCGTGAGTGGCGATGGCGTCACCTTCTGTTTCAAGCTGTGTTCACTTTGTCAGAATTCATCACATTCAGCGCCTATGATTTGTGTCTTTCCCTTACGCAGTCTGAACATCAATATAACATGAAAGGAGAAAAGTTGGGAGGTCCCTGGACTTCCTGGCAGCGATGTGAAAACCAAATTATTTCTGAAATAGTTGCCAACAGTGAATAAAGGAGATTTTGTATAAAACTCTGGCATTGCACCAAACATTTCAAGAAGAGCTAACACTAATCCTCCAAAAAAACCGAAGAGGAGGGAGTGCTTCCTAATTCATTCTACGAGACCAACATCACCCTCATACCAAAGGCAGATAAAGATACCACAAGAAGAGAAGATTACAGGTGAATATCTGTTATGAATATAGATGCAAAAATCCTCAACAAAATACTAGCAAATCAAATCCAATAGCACCTTTTTAAAAAAAAGATTTATTTTATTTTCTTTCTCTCCTCCTTGTTGTTTGCGCTTGCTGTCTGCTCGCTGTGTCTGTTTGTTGTGTACTCGTCGTCGTCTTTTTTTTTTTAGGAGGCATGGGGAATCGAACCCGGGACCTCCCATGTGAAAGCCACCTCTGCTGCCCCAATAATAGCACCTTAAAAGAGTTACACACCGCGATCGAGTGGGACTTATCCCAGGAATGCCAGGACGGGTCAATGTAAGAAAATCAATTAATGTAATACACCACATTGACAGAACGCAGGGAAAAAACACATGAGCATCTCAATTGGCGCAGAAAAGGCACTTGACAAAATTCAGCACCCCTTCTTGATAGAAAAATAAACCCTTAGAAAACTAGGAGTAGAAGAAAACGTTCTAACACGGTAAAGGGCATCCATGAAAAACCCGCAGCTAACGCTGTCCTTGCTGGAGAAAGACTGCACGCTTTGCCTCCAGGGCCGGGAACAGGACAGGACGCCCAGGGTCACAGCCACTCTTCAACCCTGCCCTGCGAGCGCTGGCCAGAGCCGACGGGCAAGAGGAAGCAGCAGAACGCATCCAGAGGGGAAAGGAAGAGGTGAAATTTTGCACATGAAAAATCCACACCTCTAGCATGAATAAATGAATTCAGCAAAATGGCAGGATACAAGGTCAACACCCAAAAACAGGAGTGTTCTAAACACAGGCAATAAAAACCCGGAAGGCAAAATCAATAAAAAAATTCCATTTACAACGGCTACTAAAAGAATCAACTACCTAGGAATCAGTCTAACCAAGGATGTAAACGACATACCCAGAAAACTACAAAACATCGCTAAGAAAAATCAAAGAAGACCCACATACAGGGAAGAACATTCCATGGTACGGAGTGGAAGACTAAATATTGTTAAGATGTTAATTCTACCCAAGGTGATGAACGATCTCAATCAAAAAAAAAAAAAAAGAACAATCCCAATCAAAATTCCAACAACCGTTTTTGCAGAAATGGAAAAGCCAATCATCAAATTTCTAGGGAAGGGTGAGGGGCCCTGAATGGCTAAAGCCGTCTTGATAAAGGTGAGTGAAGTTGAACGACTCACGCTTCCCAATTTTAAAACGTATTACATGGGGAGCAGATGTGGCTCAGGCAGTTGAGCGCCTGCTTCCCCGATGGGAGGCCTTGGGCTCAGTTCCTGGTGCCTTCTAAAAAAAACAAACGAACAACAAGCAAAACAAATGAAACAACCAATTCAGGGGAAATGATGAAACTCAGTGATTGAGCTCCAGCTTCCCACATCCAAGTTCCCAGGTTAAAAAAAAACAAACCAAAAAAAATCTTATTATGAAGTCACTGTAATCGAAACAGCATGGTACTGGCACGAGGACAGACATATGGACCAATGGAATTTAATTGGGAGCTCAGAGATCAACCCTCACATTTACAGCCCAACTGATTTTTTGAAAAGGGGTTCAAAACCACTCAGCTGGGAAAGGATAATCTCTTCAACAAACGGTGCTGGGAAAACTGGCTCTCCATTTGAAAGAAGGGGGGGGGGACCCCTATGACACACCTTAACACAAAAATCACCTCAAAATGGACCAAAGACCTAAACAGAAGAGCCAGAACTATTAAACTCTTAGATGAAAACATTGGAAAGCATCTTCAGTACCTTGTGTAAGTCAATGGTTTCTTAGACTTTACACCCAAAGCACAAGCAACCAAAGTGCAAATAGATACATGGGACCTCATCAAAATAAAAACATTCGTGCCTCAAGGACATTTCATCACTAAAATAAAACAGCTACCTGCACAATGGGAGAAAATATTTGGAAACCACATATCCAATAAGGGTCTAATATCCAGACTATATCTACCAAGAAATCCTTCAACTCAACAACTAATCTTAAAATGGACAAAAGACATGAATAAACATCTCTCCAAAGAAGATACACGAGTGGCCAAAAAGCACAAGGAAAGATGCTCAACATCATTAGCCACTAGAGAAATGCAAAGTAAAACCACAACGAGATTCCACGTCACACTCTGTAGGAATGGCTACTACTTTTTTAAAAAATGGAAAATTGCAAGTGTTGGCGAGGATGTGGAAAAATAGGAACGTCCCATTCACTGCTCACAGGAATGCGAAATGGTGCGGCCTCTGGAAGATAGTTCGGTGGTTCCTTAGAGAGTTAAGGATAGAATTACAATCTGAACAATCCCACTGCTAGATATATACCCAGAAGAATTGAAAGAAGGGACTCAAAGCAGGTATTTGTACACTGATGTTCATAGCAGCATTATTCATAATCGCTAAAATATGGAACCAGCCCAAGTGCCCATCAACTGACGAATGGATAAACAAAATGGGACAGATACACAACGGAATATTATCCAGCCGTTAAAAAGAATGAGGACCTGATGGATGCAACGACGAGGACCTGATGGATGCAACAACGTGGGTGAACCGTGAAGACATCCTGTGGCGTGAAATCAAGCAGGCATGAAAGGACAAATATCGTATGAGTTCACTGATAGCAAATAATTAAAATCAGCATCCTCATGGCATCAGAATCTAGAAATACAGGTTACTAGGCCAACGAGGTGGGGGTAGGGAATGGGGAGTCGGGTTAAATTAGAGTTTCTACCTGGAAGGAGGGAAAAGTTTTGGTGATGGGCGGTGGTGCTGGTAGCACAAGATTGTGATCTGATTAACAGCACTGAAGCACATACTTGAATGTGGCTAAAGGGGAAGTTTTAGGCTGCATATGTGACCAGAATGTAATCTTTTTTTTAAATCCATAGAACTGGACAAATGGTACATGAGCTCTCTGATGGGAATGAAGCCAATCGAGCTGACTCAGAGAGCCCGAGGCTGGAGCTAGCTGGGTTTACAGGAAATAGAAAGAGGAGAAGGCTGTGAGCCAACGCCTGCGCGGGCGCAATCTATGAGAAGGTGGGAGTGAGTGGGGCAGGGAAGGGATAGGACGGGGTGCCGGGGTCCTGTTGGGTTGGGCCGTGCAGCCTGACGGGGGGTCAGATGGTCCCTGTTGGGGGAGGGATAGGTGAACGCTGGGGACTGGCAGGTACGCCGTGGAAACTACCCCTCTGAGGAAACTGTTTGGCGTGTGACAAGGAAAGGTGACGGGTTTAGGTGCTGGGTGGGGGCATCCGGCACCGGGCGCCCCTGGGCAGGCAGGCTCCTGGGGGGGCGTGAGGCTCGTCCTGTCCTAGCGTTCTATCACGTAACGAGTGGGAAGCTGTGATCCCCCTGTCCTGGGAGGCCTGACGTTCTCAGCGCAGGGGAGGCTCTCTCGAGAGCACCGGAGGCTCCCAGTGCGGGAGGACGACGGGCGGGTCAGGCCCCCGCGTTGCTGCAAGGATCTAAGAGTCTTGTCCTTCAGGCAGTGAAGCCCGGTGGTCGCTGCGGGCAGAGGGGGGTGGACTAGAGTAGACTGAAGAGGGGGTAGCTAGGGGGCCGTCGAAGCGTTCTGCCTGATGGTGCAATGGTGGATCCAGTCGGTGCTGAAGCTCACCAGAAATTGATAAAACTTTATTTTAGAAAAAAAATTATAAAAATTTATTTTATTTTTAGGTCTAAAATGTAAAGCATAACGTAAACTACTGACCGTGGTTAGTAGCTATGTTTCAATATTTCTACATCAGCTGTAACAATTGTACCGTCTACATGTAAAAAGGTCATTAAGGGAAGTGGATTTGGCTTAACTGATAGGGCGTCCGCCTACCACATGGGAGGTCCGCGGTTCAAACCCCGGGCCTCCTTGACCCGTGTGCAGCTGGCCCATGCGCAGTGCTGATGCGCGCAAGGAGTGCCCTGCCACGCAGGGGTGTTCCCTGCGTAGGGGAGCCCCATGTGCAAGGAGTGCGCCCCGTAAGGAGAGCCGCCCAGCGCGAAAGAAACTGCAGCCTGCCCAGGAATGGCACCGCACACAGGGAGAGCTGACAGAGCAAGATGATGCAACAAAGAGAAACACAGATTCCCGGTGCCACTGACAAGAATGCAATGCAAGTGGACACAGAGGAACACACAGCAAATGGACACAGAGAGCAGCAATGGGGCAGGAGCGGGGAGATAAATAAATAACTTTAAAAAATTAAAATTAAAAATTAAAAGATCATTACTAAGGAAGGGGGAAAAGGGGCAGGACGTTGGGCATATGGGAGTCCCCCATATTCTGTATGTCAATTTACTGTGACCTAAAACTTCTTTGAAGACATATGAAAAAAAAGTAAGATACAGAGGAAGAAATGGAAGAAAATGCCACTGTGCATACAGCACAACAGGTATTAAAGCAATGAAAGGCAAAATGGCAAAACAAATTTTAAAAAATATTTTTCAGTTTTTTAAAAATACCTCAATGTTTTTTGCTTTTTTTTGAAAATGAATTTTTTTGTCTTTTTTTTGAAGATATATAGAGCACACAAAATTTTTTACTTTATTTTAGTTTTTCTAAATTACTGTGCATTTTATCTCTGATGTTTAAGCCTGTCGTAACTAACTCATTTTCCTAGTAATTGAATTTGGCGATATCTCTGGCTTCACTTGTGAAGAAGTGTTGGATCACGGAGGGGTTCGGCTGCGGCAGGGCAGGAGCGCTGGCGTGGGTGTGAGCGACGGGGGGGCATGGAGGGAGTACCCCTGGGCACGCATGAGGGATACAGATATGTTCAAACGCTCCTGGGGCATTGCCACCGTGGGTAGAGAGTCACACAACTGAAAGAACACCGAATTCCCATCCCGGCAGCTCTGCCACGTTCTCTAATGGAACAGCAGTGCGCCTCCTCTACGTACAGGGCTGATGGCCAGTGAAGAAGGACGGTCCATGGATGCGCTCCTGATTCTGACAGCTGCCTCAGTCACCTCTTCATCTATAAAATGGGTACAATGCAGGAAGCGGACGTGGCTCAAGTAATTGAGCTCCCACCTACCACACGGGAGGTCCGGGTTCGGTTTCCGGTGCCTCCTAAAGAAGACGAGCAAGACAGCGATGTGACACGGCGAGCTGACGCAACGAGAGACACACACAAGGAAACCATAATGAGAGACACAACAAAGCAGGGAATGGAGGTGGCTCAGGCGATTTGCGCCTCGCTCCCACACACGGGAAGTCCCCGGGTTCAGTTCCCAGTGCCTCCTAAAAAGAAGACGAGCACACAACGAGCAGACACAGCAAATGCAAACAATGAGGGGATGGGGAGAAATCAATCAATAAAAATAAATCTTAAAAAAAAAAATGGATACAATGCTAAGCCCTGCCTTCCAGAGCTGTTGTGAGATTAAATGCACCGGCATGTGTAGAATATCTAGCACATAGTAGGTCCTGCCTGGACCCTACAGGCGCTGGAGTTAGAGACAACCCCACCCTCCCACCGGGGTTAAGGCTGGGGGAGTTTTGTGGAAAATGCCCACGGAGCCAGCCAGGCTCAGAATCCACCAGCCGAGACGGCTCTCACCGGCATTCCTGACAAATACCTGAAGTCAGAGTTCAGGTATTTCCTTCCTGCTCTCTCCACACGCCAGCCCGAACTCGTGCCTGCTCAGCTTCGCCCTCCCACCCCTGCCCCGACCTGGCCCAGCCACTCCACTCGCCCTTTCCTTTACTATCACCACCTTCCAGAAGGCCAGCTTTGCGTCCGCGCCACCGCCCGTGGCCTCCCGGGCCAAGTCCACGCCGCACCCTGGAGAGGGAGAGGCAGGTGGGGGTGGCGGCCTCCGCCCCCCGCCAGCTGGCCGGCCCGTTTCCCAACGTCAGTCCCCTCGTGTGTGAAAACAGCCCCCGGGGGCCACGTGGGACTTCCAGGGGGAGAGTCGAGGTGAAAACGAGGCTACAGGGTTTCGAAGGGTGCCGAGCACCGAGCGAGGGTTCACTGTAAGAAGGTAATTGTGTAACAATAAGGATTGGCAGAATTTTTTTTTTCTCTTCCTCTCCTTTTTTTTAAAAATTTAACGATGTCGGGAAGTTGCCCATCCACCCCTCCCACCCACCTACTACCCTC
Organism: Dasypus novemcinctus; assembly: GCF_030445035.2. Taxonomy (NCBI): domain Eukaryota; kingdom Metazoa; phylum Chordata; class Mammalia; order Cingulata; family Dasypodidae; genus Dasypus; species Dasypus novemcinctus. Next base: position 81,323,949 of record NC_080691.1, on the reverse strand, counting down.
TCTAGCAGGTGCTTCCTGCATCGGGCAGATATTTATCAAGCACCGTGAGCTGAGATATGAAGGAGGTGAGGGGGAGAGCCTGTGCAAAGGGCCTGAGGCAGGACGGGGCTGGCATGCTAGAGGAACTCGAGCAGGCCCCTGGGGCTGGAAAGGCGGGAGTGAGGGGGAGAGCGGGAGGAGGGGAGGCGACGGGGCACGGAGTGCGGGGCCTGGTGGGCTGCGGGGAGGAATTGGGCTCCCCCTGCCCCAGGGAGGTGGGAGCCCTGGAGGGCTGCAGGCAGAGGAGGAACAGACCCTGACTCAGGGGCTCACAGGCGCCCTCTGGCTGCTGCAGGGAGGAGAGATGGGGGCAGGGGGGGTGGTGCGCAGGGTGTAGATCTTAAGTTGTTCTAGGAATGATTCATGTGATTAAGTGCTTGCTCTAAGCTCTGTACAACCTGCTCGGTCCCCTCCGCCCACTCCCGACCCTTGCCCCTCGCTCACTCTGTTCCAGCCAGGCTAATCCTCAAGGGCAAGGTCGGCCCTGCCCCGGGGCCTTTGCACTGCTTGTCCTCTCAGCCTGGACGCCCTTCCCCAGGTCTCCACTCAGATGCCACCTCCTCGGCAAGGCCCAACTCCCAGCTTAAAACCGCATACTCTGTGCTTTTACTTCGCCTCCTCCGATTTCTCACTGCCTGACGTGCCACAGATCTGACTTAGTCACGCTGTGGGAGAGCGGTCCTTTCCCTACAGAAGGGCCAGCCCCCAGGGCAGCGCTGACCTACCCGGTATACACTAGGCGCTTACTAAATGCCAACTGCATCCATCGTTGGATGGGCGGAACGGGGCCTGGCATGCATTAGGCACTCAATAAATGCTCCCTTCCTCCCCGACAAGACCTTAAGTCTTATCTGCCTCGCCAGGACTGCTAGGTAGGGCTCCAATTCACACCTTTTGGCTAATTCAGAAAAAAGATCTTTTTTACAAGAAGCTGTGGAAGGTAAAGCACGGGCGACTGTGTCTGATATGTACGGAGAGGAGGAACTGAGGGGCATGTATCGAGCAAGCAGTGATTAAGTACCTGCGAGGTAGGACGATGTTGATGCACTTTCACAGTCGCCCAAAGGAGGCGCCAGAGAGGTAAAAAAAAAATGACTTGCTCCACAGGTCAGACAGGTGGGGGGGGAGGGCAGGGATTTAAACCAGGGTGGCCCCCGCCCCTCGCCAGCCTGCAGCTGGGGGCTCTGCAAATCCCGCCAGTGCGGACACTCACATCTCACACTCTTCCCCTGGACCTTTCTAGAACCTTCTCTCTTTTTTTGACCATCTGACTGCGGGCTCCAGGAGGGCGCACCGCAGGTGTCTGCTGAAGAATGAATAAATGTCCCCTCTTGGGAAGAGGAAATGGAGGCCCAGGCAGGGTCTGGCGCTTGCCCCGCCCCCCACCCACTCACCCAAGACCCCAGTCCTCCCCCGACCTGCCTGGGTCACACAAAGCTGCCCCCCTCCCTCACCCCGACCCCCTGCCTCGGCCCCAGGGAGAGGGAAGAAACGGGGATCCGGTGAAAACGGCCTGGGCTCGGGCATTCCGGCGAGTCCGGGCGAGTCCGGGCGAGCGCAGACCTGCAAGGGTTCCCAAATCCCAGCAGGTAGGGCTCGGGGTGGGCGGCTCCGGGCTCGGTCTCAGGGAGGGGGGGGGATGTCCCAGGAACCCCCAGGGAAAAGTGGGAATTCAGGGCTTGGGGGGGGGGAAGCGCCACTTGGGGCAGGAGGAACCCGGACCTGGGCGGACAAAGGTTCGAAACCAGCATGAGGATCGCGGAACTTTGGGGTCGAAATCGAGAACGCTGGGGGAGGGATGGGGAGCCTCGCAGAGTAATCGAAACCGTTTGGGAAACCCGAGGTTCTGGGGGAGGGATCCGGGAGTTGGGAAGGGATTGTGGGACTTTGGAGAGAGAGCTTTAGTGTTAGGGAGAAATCCGGGGTGTTGAGAATTTGGGGTTCGGGGAGGGGCCCGGGGAGTTGGGTAAGGCTCGGGGGTGCTGGCGAGGAATGTGGGGGCGCCGGGGAGGGCAGCTGGAGCATTGAGGGGAGCTATGAACACGCGGCGCGAGGACTCCAGGAGCTCCCTCCAGGGTGGAAGAGGTGGTTTCCGACGCTGGCGAGTAGCGGGCGACCCGCTAACTGCAAGCCTGCCGGGCTGCCCCCTGCGTGTGTCGGCCACTTCCCAGCCAGCCCTCGTCCCTTCCCCACCTACCGGGCATTCCGGGGCTGCCTGCCGCGCGCTCGAGTCCTCGGGCCGGGCTTCTGGTGACGGGGCCAGGAGGTGGCCCGCGCGCACAGGGCGCCCCGCGGCTCCACCCCCGCGGTCCCCGCCTCTTCCGCACCCCAGGCCGCGAAGGGAGGAAGCCCGCGGCGCTGAGGTCACGCTTTCGGGGCCCTTCCCGCCCCCGGCCCGGGAAAACCCCCCAGGCGCCCCGCAGCCCCTCCTCCGGGGGCCACTTTCGGTCAGATTGCGCTCTTCCTGCGCGCCTCGCGCCGGGACCCCGGCGGGGAGCCCACGGTCCCCAAGACAGTGGCCACCAGTTAAAAATCAGATCCTCCCAATTAGTGAGCACTTTGCAGGTAATAAAGTGGGGTGGGGGGGGGCAGGGATAAGGAAACAGGTGTGCTGAGGGGCGGCGACCCTGGACTGATAGGAGGGGCAATTCGTCGTGGCCGCCCGCAGAGGGGTTTGGCGGCGACCGGGTGGTTGGCAGAGGGGCGACAGGACGACTTACCTCGAAGCTGCGTTTGCATATTTCGCGAACAGTTTTGAATCCATAGTGTGTGGGGAGGGGGCACCTTTTGGGGACCCTGACCTCGGGGTGCACATACCCAAGGGTCCAGGATCCTTTAGGGTGCCTGCAAAAATGCTTTCAAATCGGGAAGGAAAAAGATAATTCAAAATCCAGCCTGGGCTACATTTTGTCTTCATACCACTTAGATGTAAAATGTAATTTATTACTATTTTTAAAATTATTTATATATATATTTTATGGAGACAGGGACCCAGGAAGGCGAAAATGCCTTGTGTGTAGACTTTGACTTAAGTCTTGGTCTGGTAGCCTGAGGAAGTTCTGAGCCTCTTCTGAAAAAGAACCCTCGCAGGTGTATTTCAAAATAAAATAAAATAACCGAGGTTACAGGGAATTCCATTCTGTTGAAATATATTGATCAAACTATTTTTAAAAACCGATTTGGTGCTATACTTGATTTTTTTCCACCGTGGTTAAATGACCTTAAATAACCAGATGTGATCCTGACCACGGTGAATTTTGTGGGAGTATAAGTGGTTTTTCGCAGCTACAGCGATGTAATCTGATATGAAAAGTATTTGTGGTTTCTATTGGGGACAAAGTCACAGGTTCTGCTCTCACCCTGCTCTGTGGCCTTCATTCATAATTAACGAACTGCTAAAAGCAGAGGCTGGTGAAAATAAAGATGATTTTTCCCTGGTGGGAAAACATGGACCACCTGAATTCTATCAGCCCCCCGCCCCCCAGGAGATCCATGGACCCCAGGTGGAAGCTCACCTGTAAATCTCCAGAGGTGGGTGCAAATGGAAGTCATGTGGATCCTGAATTCCCACAGCACCCCTTAGTGGCGGTCGCTAGTGGGGGGGAGATTTTATGGAGCGCCTACTGTGTACCAGGCATGTAATTACACACGTCCACCGTCCCATCCCTCTTTCCATCACTCCACCGTCATCACCTTTTCTACCACCCAGTTTTGGAGGGCCAAATAGGTACTTCCCCCATGCTGGTCACCATTTTATGGGTGAGAAAACTGAAGATCAGAGAAAGCTGCAGAATAGAGCAGCCTGGTTTCGAGGGAAAGTCTGGGTAGCAGGCGGACAAATTTGACCGCCTTCTGGCAGATACAGATACCTGCCTCCCTTCTTTGATGAAAGAAGTAAAACATGCCGCTGGCGATCCCGGTCCGTGTCCCGTGGATTTCCAACGCCCCCTGCTCTGCCCTCTGGCTTCCGCCTTCGGAAGTCGAGCATTCTGTTTTTCTCTTGTACATGCGTTTCTACGTGAACTTGGTATTTAATATTCTTTGGTCTGGGTTTTGCTTTTGTTTTGTTGTGTGTGTGTATGTGTGTGTGGTTTGATTGTTTTTTGTTTTTGTTTTTGGTGGGCAGTTGCTTTTTAATTCACGTAGATCAGAGCCTGGCAAACTTGTTTCTTGAAAGAGCCAGGTAGTAAACGTTTTCGACAGCATGGTCCAAATGGTCTTTTGGTCACAGCTGATGGTGACAGTAGCACAACACTGTGAATGTAACTAATGCCACTGAACTATGTACTTAAAAATGGGGGAAGCGGATGTGGCTCAAGTGATTGGGCTCCCGCTTACCACCTGGGAGGTCCCTGGTTTGGTTCCTGGTGCCTCCCAAAAGAGACAGCTAACCAAACCGGCACGGCAGGCAGGTGCAGCGAGCAGGCATGGCGAGCTGACGCAACGAGAGACACGAGGAAAAACATAATGAGAGACTCAACAAAGCAATGAACAGAGGTGGCTCAAGCAATTAGGCACCTCCCTCCCACATCAGAGGTCCCAGGTTTGGTTCCCTGTGCCTCCTAAAGAAACAAGAAAGATGAACAGACACAGCAAGTGCAAACAACGAGAGGGTGGGGAAAAATAAATAAAATAAATCTTAAAAAAAAACATTCCTTTAAAAAAATGGAGTAAATTGTATGTCTTACTACACACACAGTAGAACCTTGTTTTACTCAACACACACGCAAATTCAGGTATACACGATTGGCTGTTGAAAAAAATAAAGGCAGAGAAAGAGAATTACAATTTGAAAAAAAATTATAGGATCAATTTTGTTTATTGTTACTAGAGAGTTTGCCTTATTTATAAAAGATGCATGACAAATATGTTCACCTAAGAAATACTTATTTGATAGTGGGTTTCACGATTATGCACAATTTTCAACTTACATGAAGGGACTGGTTGCATAAAACGAGGTCCTATGTATATATAGACACACAGAGTACATTCAAAAAGAGTCAAGAAGATCCTTGTAGAGGTATAACCAGAGCTGTGTATTCTCTGCCTGAGAAACTTTCATGACGTCTGCAGAGGCGCAAATAATCTTTTAAATCCTGAATGGTAATTAAGTATTCCCTATACACCCTAGATACTATGGTCTTTTTTTAAAAAAAGATTTATTTTATTTACTTATTTCTCCCCACCCCTTTGTTGTTTCCTACTTGCTGTGTGTGTCCGTCTTCCTGGTTTCATTCAGGAGGCACCGGGATCCGAACCAGAGACCTCCCATGTGGTAGGTGGGAGCCCAGTTGCCTGAGCCACATCCGTTTCCCAATATTGTGGTCTGGAAAGTACACTTTTCACACTAAAAGTGACCAGCACTTCTTGGAGAAAGAACTCAAGAGCCAGTTGGAAGAGACCCTCGTCAGCCAATGATGGGGCACCTTGAATCTCAAAAATGATGGTAATTACACCTGGTCGAAACCCATCTACTGCCTTTAAGCCTGAGTTCAGCCTAAAAGTTATGGGAATTAATCAGTCACCTGTGGAGAGAAATAGAGGACCCATTCACTTTCTGAAAGCTTGAAAAGAAGCAAGCCTGTACCCTTTTCTTGTAGGTGAGCGGCGACACCAGGTAACGGAATAATAGGGCAAAGGAAACGTGTCTTGGTAAAATTGCAACAAATAAATGAAAAATGTTACCGCTGGAGCATCCATCAGTATTAGTTCATTAATTGTAACAAATATTCCATCCTAATGTAAGATGTTAAATGAGGGCTATTAACAGTCCATCCTATCTTTGCAATTTTCCTGTAAATCTAAAACTGTTCTAAAAATTAAAATTTATTCCAACAAACGGGACCTGGCCCATGGTTTTTGCTGACCCCTGGCAGAGGGTAGCAATATTTAACCTTTTTCCCCTCAAAAATATGTCTTCACGATTTGTCCATCATCACACATAGTCCAGCCTCATTCTTTTTTTCATTTCTCTTTTTTTTAAAGGATGAATTGGGAGTTAAAGCAATCCCACATTTTTTTAAAAAGATTTTTTATTTTTATTTTATTTCTCTCCTCTTCCCCCCCCCCCCCCCCCAGCTGTCTGCTCTCTGTATCCATTCGCTGTATGTTCTTCTGTGTCCGCTTATATTCTTGTCAGCGGCACCGGGAATCTGTGTGTCATCTTGCTGTGTCAGCTCTCCGTGTGTGGCACCATTCCTGGGCAGGCTGTGCTTTTTTCACCCTGGGCGACTCTCCTTACGGGGTGCACTCCTTGCACGTGGGGCTCCCCTACGCGGGGGACACCCCTGCGTGGCAGGGCACTCCTTGCATGCATCAGCACTGCACGTGGGCCAGCTCCACACGGGCCAGGAGGCCCTGGGTTTGAACCCTGCCGTGTTATAGGCAGATCCTCTATCTGTTGACCTAAATCTGCTTCCCCAGACTCATTCTTTTTAATTTTAATTTAATGTTTATTTATTACTTTTACTAGAGATGTTGGTTTACAGAAACATTGTGCATCAAATACAGTGTTCCCATATACCATCCTTTTATTAACCCCTTGCATTGGTGTGGTCCATTCATTGCAACTGATGAAAGTACATTTTTATAATTGGACTATATTATAGTTGATGATTTAACTTAGGGTTCACTGTGTTGTGCAGTTCCATGGATTTCTTTTTTTTTAATTCTAGTAACATATATGCAACCTAAAATGTCCCCTCTTAACTGCATTCAAATATATAATTCAGTGCTGTTAATTTAATTATGATCACAATGTCGTGCTGCCATCATCCCCACCCATTATCAGAACTTTTCCATCGTCCCAAATAGAGACTGTACATTTTAAGCCTTGACTCCCCGTTCCCTACCCCTAACCGGCCCCTGGTAACCTGTATTCTAGATTCCGACCCTGAGTTTGCTTATGGTCTCGTTTAGCTCAGCTGTGTCACAAACTTACTGAGTCCCCTCTCACTGGACACTCCGGTTGCTTCCTCCATCTCCTAACATCAGCACTTACCACACTAATGAAAGAAGTTGTCGATGTGGGAGGAGTGGGGGGTGTGGGGAGTGGGGTATATGGGAACCTCTTATGTTATTTAATGTAACATTTTGTGTGATCTATGTATCTTTAAAAAAAAATAAAATGGTGAAAAGAGGGGGAAAAAATCAGCACTGCTTCCTGTATAAAGTGGTGGTGGGAGACAGATGTGGCTCAAGCAATTGAGCTCCTGCCTACCAGACGGGAGGTCCCGGTTTTGGTTCCCAGTACCTCCTGGAGAAGATGAGCAAGAAAGCGAGCTGGCGCAATGGGCTGGCATGGCATGATGATGCAACAAGGAGACACAAAGAGGAAACACAAGGAGAGACACAACAAAGCAGGGAGCAGAGGTGGCTCAAGTGATTGAGCGCCTCACTCCCACACGGGACGTCCCAGGTTCGGTTCCCGGTGCCTCCTAGAGGAGACGAGCGAGCACACGGCAAATGGACGCACAGAGCAAATGGACACAGAGAGCAGATGGCAAGCGTAAACGAGGGGGAGGAATAAATAAATCTTTAAAAAAATAATAAGGGTTCAAATCCTTGCTCCACCACTTACTAGCCGTGAGGCAAGGCTGAGGGTGAGCACTCTGAGTTGTGCCTCAGCTTCCCTACCCTGTAATTGAAGATGATAACAGCATCTGCTCCTGGGGCTGGTAAAAGGATTAGATGACAATCATCTACGCACTGTTTTGGCTCCTACACTGTTTCTCTGGGGCAGCTACGGAGGAGGAGGAACTTCTCAGGCTTCTCACACAGGGCGCAGACACATTCTCATTCTTACTCACCACCACCGGGCTATTGTCAAATGAACACTCCCCGTTTTCCCTCCCACTGGCAGTGAACAAAAGGGTTTGCTTCCCCAATTGTCACAAGTTACTATTTCTTTTTTAATTGGTATTGAAGTTTAATTCATACACACTCGTATTTAAGTCTTAAGAGCTTGATGAGTTCTTACAAGGTCTACACTTGCTGTAACCAACACCTAGATCGCGAGTAGCTAATTCCCAGCAGCCTCCCTCAGTATTCACCCCTATCCCCCACCACGGACCTGCTGTTCTGGTCTCTCCCACCGAGGTTTGGTTTCACCTGTTTTTCAACTTTATCTAAATGAAATCACAGACTATGCGTTCTTTTGTGCCAGTCTTCTTTCACACAACACTAAGCCTGTGAGATTTATCTCTGTGGTTTTGAGCCACCCGTAATTTGTTCTTTTTCTCTGCTGCATAATATTCCACCATGTGACTCCACCAAATTTGATGTATTCATTCCTCAGTTGATGGCCACTTGGGTTGACTGCACTTTGGGACTGTAATGAATAACCGTGCACATGTGTGTGCTAGTTGTTTGCTGGACTCATGCCTTCATTGAGCTTGGGTATGAACTAAGAGCAGGGATACTAGATTGTAGGTAAGATGTCACAGATTGCTTTTTTAAAAAATTATTGGGAAGCCCATGTTGCTCAAGTGGCTGGGTGCCTGCCTACCACATGGGAGGTCCTGGATTCGATTCCCGGTGCATCCTAAAGTAGACAAATAAGACAGCCGGCTGATGCGACAGGCCGGTGAGCTGATGCAATGAGGAGATACAATGAGACAATGTGACAAGAGAACACAACGAGGAAACACAATGACAGACACAACAGGCAAGGGAACAGAGGTGGCTGAAGCGATTGGGTGCCTCCCACCCACATGGGACGTCCTGGGTTCAGTTCCCAGTCCCTCCTGAGAAGAAGAAAAGCAGACACAGAAAGCACACAACGAACAGACACAGAGAGCAGACAGTGAATGCAAATGATGGTGGGGGGAAATAAATTAAGTCTTTAAAAAAAATTGCAGTAACATATATATAACATAAAATGTGCCATTTTAACTACTTTTGTGTGTACAGTTCAGTGGTAACTTACACTCACAATGTTGTGCTACCATGAGCTCTATCCACAGTCAAACTTTTTCATCACCCCAGAAACTTCCATCCACCAAGCAATACCGTCCCATTCCCCTCTCCCCCTGCCCCTAGTAACCTCGAATCTACTTTCTGTCTCTATGGATTTATCTATTCTGATATTTCACATCAACGGAATCATATGATACTCTTCATTTTGTTCTGGCTTTTTTCATTCGACACAATGTCTTCAAGGGGCATCCGAACGTCATTCCTTTTTTACGGCTGAATAATATTCCATCGTCTGGACGGACCCCGTTTTGCTCATCCGTCTGCTGGTGGCCACTTGGGCTGCTTTCTCCTCTTGGCCATTGCGAAGAATGTCACGATGAGTGGGGCTGCGCACGGGGCTCCTTTTTTTTTTTTTAAGGTTTATTTTCATTTATTTCTCCCTGCACCTTGTTGTTTTGCACTTACTGTCAAATCTGTTCAATATCTGCTCATCTTCTTTTAGGAGGCACCAGGAACCAAACCTGGGAACTCCCATGTGGGAGAGAGGCCGCCCCCACTCCTGCTTGTTGTGTCTCTCATTGTGTTTCCTCGTTGTGTCTCGTCACCGCATCATCTCATTGTGTGAGCTTGCTGTCTTGCTCATCTTCTTCATCACGAGAACCGAACCCAGGACCTCCCGTGTGGTAGGCAGGCACCCACCTGCTTGAGCCACATCTGCCTCCCCGAGGCTGCTTTGTTTGCTGATTCTCACCCTCCCTGCCCTTGCTAACGAGAAAGCACAGAGGGTCATTTCAGGACCCCCAAAGATCCCCTCACCCCTGCATCTCGGTGAGGGACAGACGCTGTGCCAGTGCACTCCATGGCCCGAGAGCTTGTGGCGGGGTGAATCGTCACGCCTGAAAGACGTGCTCGCACCCTCGCCCCTGACCCCGTGCACGAGACCTCATTGGCAACAGGGTCTTGGAAGATGGGATTACCTAAGAGGAGAGAAACCTGGAGACAGCAGAAGACAGACACAGAGCGAGAAGACGGTGTGTGACGACCGAGGCGTAGGCTGCGGTGATGCGGCTGCAAGCCAAGAACGCCGAGGACAGCCGGCAGCCCCCGAGCCAGGGCAGGCGACGATTCCTCCCCCAGGGTCCAGAGGGAGCCGGCCCTCCCGACACCTCGATTTCGGGCCTCTGGCCTCCAGAACTGTGAGCTGATAATATTCGGTTTTTCCAAGCCATCAGCTTGTGGTGCTTTGTTACAGCAGCCTGGAAACTAAGAGGGGTCTCAACAGACAACAGAAAACACACACACACACAAAAGAGCGGTCTCAAGCGTTTGTCCCCTTATCCACCATTTTTATCTACCCTGGAAGATGTGGCCTCACCCTTAGCCCCAGCGTGGCTTAATGCTCGTGTCACAGAAATGAAATGCATCCTGACTTTTAAATACTGAAATGTGAAAGTCTAAGCAGTAAGATGCAATAGGGGGACCCGATGTGGCTCGAGCAGTTGAGCACCTGCCTCCCACATGGAAGGTCCTGGGTTCAGTCCCTGGTGCTGTCTAAAGAAGACAAACAACGAGCAGACACTGGGCACAAACAATGAGCAGACACTGAGCAAAAACAAAAAGAGCAGGGAGCAGATGTGGCCCAAGCAGTTGAGTGCCTGCCTCCCACACAGGGGGTCCCAGATTTGGTTACTGGTGCCTCCAAAAGAAAAAACAGACAATGGGCAAATAACAATGAGCAGGTAAACGAGCACAAACAATGAGCAAATGGACAAAGGAGCCATCTCAGGGTGGAAAAAGAAAAGATGCAATAGGACGTGGTTTCGGGCAAGGGTCAGCAAACATTTTCTGTAAAGAGCCAGAGAGTCAATATTTTGGGTTTATCAGCCACGTACAGTCCCTGTTACGTATTTTTATTTGTTTTAACACCTTTTCAAAACATAAACTGTCCTGCAGGCCATAGTTACCTGACTCCCGGTCCAAAGCATTTTAGCACGATGCCTGGCCAGAAAGGAGCAGTAATTAATTATGCATGAAAAGGTGAGTTTTCTGTTGCAATCTCATTTGAATTTGCAATCGCAGATTCTTTTTTCTTCTATTTCCCCCAAATGGATGATCTTCAGGGTCAACAAAAGTTGGAACCACGCCAATATCCTCTTCAGCCAGTCTGTCCAGTGTGTGTGATGCCTTTGGAACAGCAACCTGGAGTCGTGAAAGCCATGGTCACATTACACTGACTGTGGATGTGCAGGTAGAATGCCGAGCACTTCACATCCACCAGGCAAAGAACCACCTGTTAACATCCACTTTACAGAATAAGAGCCTGAGGTTCAGGGAGGTCATCTACCAAGTCCCGTGGCAAGGGGCAGAACTGGGATTTTAGCTCAGTGCCAATTTCAGAGCCTGGATTCTTTGTTTTAACATGTCGAAATGTCTTTCTTCTATTCTTACGTTTAATTAATGATATTGGATAGGTATAAAATTCAAGAAAATAAATCATTTTCCCTCAGAATTTTGAAGGCACTGCTCTATTGACTTCCAGTTTCTGACTGTTCTTGAGAAGTCTAAAGCCATTCTGTGCATTGGTATGAAATCTCTTTTTCTTTCTGAAAATCTGTAAAAAATTTTTGGGGTCTGGTTTTTTTAAGTTCTCTATACTGAGTATTTGGTGGACTCTCTAGAAAGTCATGCTGTTTTGGACTGGGGAAATTTTCTTGATGTATTTTTCTCTCTTTTTTAAAGATTTATTTATTGCTGTCCCCCTCATTGTTTGCATTTGCTATCTGCTCATGGTGTGCTCTCTGTGTCTGTGTCTGCTTGTCTTCTTTTTTTTTTTTTAGGAGGCACCGGGAACTGAATCCAGGACCTCTCATGTGGTAGGCGGGCACCCAACTGCTTGAGCCACATCCACTTCCTGTGATGTATTTCTTTGAGGAGAGCCTTCCCTCCATCGTTTTTAAAATAGGTTTTAAATATATACATATGTCCTATTTTTTAAAAAAATTTTTAATTAGAGAAGTTGTAGGCTTAAAGAAAAGTCATGTAAAAAATACAGGGCTCCGGGAGCGGATATGGCTCGATAGGTTGAGTGCCCGCCTCCCACATCAGAAGATCCAGGTTCGGTTCCTGGTGCTTCATGAAAAAGCAAGCAAAACAAATGAAAAAAACCAACTCAGGGAAGCTGATGTGGCTCAATGGTTGACCTCGTTTCCCATATACGAGGTCCCAGGTTCAATCCCTGGCCTCAAAAAAAAAAAAAAAAAATACAGCATTTCCATATATCCCCCATTTTTGACACTTTGCATTAATATGGTACCTTTGTGACAACTGATGAAAGAATGAGAATGATACTATTAACTGTAGTCCATAGTTTACATTAGGTGTATTTTCCCCATGTACCACCTGTAGCAGTTTGATATGGTTATGAATTCCAAATATAGATTTTGGATTATGTTTGTAATCTAGTCTGTACCTGGGGCTGATTGAGTTATGATTAGGGCTTTGATTGGGCCACGTCATTAGGGCATTGAGTTTCCCACCCCTCGGTGGGGACTCTCAGATAAAAGACATGGCCAAGGACAGAGTTGGGGGTTTTTGATGGTGGAGTCTGATGCTGAAGCCTTAAGCTGGAGCCCCAGGAAGTCAGCGCACAGAGGAAAGAGAAGCCCTGGGAAGAGAGGACCTGAGCCAGGAGAACACAGAGGAATAGAGACGGCTCCTTACACACTGCAGAAACCCCCAGGGAGACAGACAGAGCCGTTCACCTGATAGTCTACAGTGGACCTTGTGGCACGAGGCAAAGCCCAGAGAGCCTCACAGTCCACAGCTGCCCTTGTGGAGGATACAGGAGCGGAGCCCAGAGGAGCCCAGGAAGCCTGAGCCCTGGCAGACGTCGGCAGCCGTCTTGCTCCAACACGTGCAAATAGACTGGTGAGGGAGTAACTTATGCTTTATGGCCTGGTATCTGTAAGCTCCTGCCCCAAATAAATACCCTTTATAAAAGCCAGCCCATTTCTGGTATTTTGCACCAGCGCCCCTTTGGCTGGCTAGTACACCACCCTATTATTAATTCCTTGGATTAATATTGTATGTTTGTTGTAATTCATGAAAAACCATTCTTATATCATTAACCCCAATCCATTGTCCACAACAGACTTCACTGTGTTACACAGTCCCATGTTTTATCTTCTAGCTTTCATACTAGTAGCATATATGACCCCAAACTTCCCCTTTCGACCACATCCACACACATAATTCAGCACTGGTGTTTCTTTTAGGGTGGTGGTGTGGTTAGTTTTAATACAGTTTATTAACACAGTAACAAATGCAAACTTAAATAGTTCATAACATATAACCAATCCACTGACCAACACCTACCCCACAGCTTACAGTTAACTACAGGTTTTCACAAGTCCTGACTCAAACCTTTACGATCTTTTCACAACAGATGGATGTATAAAATAAAATACACAACTCTTTTCCCGTAATGGTGTCTTACAGCCACATGCCCATTTTACATATACGAGATGACAGTCTCTAAAAACTGTTAAATACCAGTGTTCCCTCCCAAGAAGGGAAAACAAATTCTAATTAAAAAAAAAAAACAACAAAAAAGTGTGTAGTCTTGGAAGGACTTTACATAAATGGCCATGTGTGTAACTTGTACCAAAAATTAAGCTCTTTTAAATTTACATACTATAAGGGACTAAACCCAAATGTACATTCTTTCCTGTATTACATTTCAGCTAATATTGCAGAAGTAGTGACAGTTTTAAGAGGCTATTACCGGGAATCAGATTTGGATCAACTGATAAAGCATCTGCCTACCAAATGAGGTCCAGGGTTCAAACCCTGGGCCTCCTGGACCCGTGTGGAGCTGGCCCACGCGCAGTGCTGATGCACGCAAGGAGTGCCCTGCCACGCAGGGGTGTCTCCCGCGTAGGGGAGCCCCACGTGCAAGAAGTGCGCCCCGTAAGGAGAACCGCCCAGCATGAAAGAAAGTGCAGCCTGCCCAGGAATGGCGCCGCCCACACGGAGAAATGACACAGCAAGATGATGAGACAAAAAAAAAAAAGACACAGTTTTCCAGTGCCGCTGACAAGAATACAAGCGGACACAGAAGAACACACACGGCAAATGGACACAAAGAGCAGACAACTGGGAGAAGGAGAGAGAAATAAATAAAAAATAAATCTTCAAGAAAAAAAAGACTATTACCAGTCCTGAGCGACCATCACTTCCGTCCACTTCCAGTCCTTTACAATCAACCTAAACAGAAACTTTGCACTAATTAAGCATCAGCTCCCCATTCTTTACCCCCAGTCTCTCCCCTGGTAACCTGTATTCTAGATTCTAACTCTTGGAGTTTGCTTATTATACTTAGTATGTATCAGCGAGATCATACGATCGTTTTCCTTTTGTGTCTGACTCCCCTCAGGATACTGTCCTCGAGGTTCATCAGTGTTGTGCTGTCACATGGGTCAGGCTTCATTTGTTTTCTTACAGCTGAATAACAGTCCCTTGTGTGTATCCACCACACTTTGTCTATCCAGTCAGCGGCTGATGGACACTTGGGTTGCTGCCATCTTTTGGCAATTGTGGATAATGCCACGATGAACACTGGGGGGCAAATATCCGTTCGAGCCTCTGCTTTCAATTCTAGTAGTGGGACTGACAGGGCGTATGGTAATTCTGTTATATGCTTAGCTTCCCGAGGAACTGCCCAACTGTCTTTCACAGCGGTGGCATTGTTCTACATTCCCACCAGCCACCACTGAGCGCTCCTAATTCTCTACATCCTCAGAGCCTGGGTTCTTAAAACACTGCTCTATACTGTCTCCCCAAGTTGGGCTTTTCCCGTGTGAGACCTACTGTGTGTCTTCCGGAGAAGTCTCTGGAATGAGCCAAGCAGGTGATGGGCATTCAAGGGTCTATCCCAGGGAAGCGGATGTGGCTCAAGTAGTTGGGCGCCCACCTACCGCATGGGAGGTGCCGGGTTTGAGTTCCAGCACCTCCTGAAGAAGACAAGCAAGCTAATGAGCTGATGCAAGGAGATGAGGCTACGAGGAGACACAACAAGGAGACACAACAAGGAAACACAATGAGAGACACAACAAGCAGGAAGCAGAGGTAGTTTAAGCCATTGGGTGACTCCCTCCCCCACGGGAGGTCCTGGATTTGGTTCCTAGTGCCTACTAAAAAGACAAGCAGATGATGAACCAGACAGAGAGAACAGCAAACAGCAGAGGGGGAGGGCAGTGGGGAGAGAAATAAATAAATGAAATAAATATATTTTTTAAAGAAAACGTTCTACCCTAGTGGGTTCAGGGAGATGAACGTGCCGAGCTGCTCAGAGACCTCTGCTCAGCAGTGGCAAGACCTTCTGACCTCCAGGGAAAGGGTCAAGGCTGAACTGCATGCTTTGGGGTGCGTATGTGGGGGGTACCCTCCCCTGCACCCATCATTCCTCTATCGGCTCTACCTATTGGCGACATGACTCTCCTCGCCCCCACCATGATTTGACAAACTAAAAGCTTGGACTTCATGGGAAAGAACTTCACTCTTCCCTTTACAAAAAGAAGGGATTTCCTTTAGGGCTGGCTATATATATATATATAATTCCCCCCCCCCCCCCCCCCCGTCATTGTTGCCAAGTCAAGTCTGCCATCTCTCATCCTTCAATAGAGGAATTCATACAAAAAGGTAGAATGGATGGTACCAGCAACAAATAAACTGTCCTCTAATCACACAAGTGGCTTCATACTGAGAGATAATGTGTGCTCAGAGCTGCTAATCTGTGGTCATTTGTTACGCAGCAGTAGCTAACTGATATCCTAGTTCACAGATTGGAGCAATGATGTCCTGGAAAGGAGAAGCTGGTCAGCTAAGCTCAT